>NW_027445780.1:192500-206683 GCF_050003625.1 Haematobia irritans
ATAATAATAAAATAATAATAATAATAATAATAATAATAATAATAATAATAATAATAATAATAATAATAATAATAATAATAATAATAATAATAATATAATAATAATAATAATAATAATAATAATAATAATAATAATAATATAATAATAATAATAATAATAATAATAATAATAATAATAATAATAATAATAATAATAATAATAATAATAATAATAATATTAATAATAATAATAATAATAATAATAATAATAATAATAATAATAATAATAATAATAATAATAATAATAATAATAATAATAATAATAATAATAATAATAATAATAATAATAATAATAATAATAATAATAATAATAATAATAATAATAATAGTAATAATAATAATAATAATAATAATAATAATAATAATAATAATAATAATAATAATAATAATAATAATAATAATAATAATAATAATAATAATAATAATAATAATAATAATAATAATAATAATAATAATAATAATAATAATAATAATAATAATAATAATAATAATAATAATAATAATAATAATAATAATAATAATAATAATAATAATAATATAATAATAATAATAATAATAATAATAATAATAATAATAATAATAATAATAATAATAATAATAATAATAATAATAATAATAATAATAATAATAATAATAATAATAATAATAATAATAATAATAATAATAATAATAATAATAATAATAATAATAATAATAATAATAATAATAATAATAATAATAATAATAATAATAATAATAATAATAATAATAATAATAATAATAATAATAATAATAATAATAATAATAATAATAATAATAATAATAATAATAATAATAATAATAATAATAATAATAATAATAATAATAAATAATAATAATAATAATAATAATAATAATAATAATAATAATAATAATAATAATAATAATAATAATATAATAATAATAATAATAATAATAATAATAATAATAATAATAATAATAATAATAATAATAATAATAATAATAATAATAATAATAATAATAATAATAATAATAATAATAATAATAATAATAATAATAATAATAATAATAATAATAATAATAATAATAATAATAATAATAATAATAATAATAATAATAATAATAATAATAATAAAATAATAATAATAATCATAATAATAATAATAATAATAATAATAATAATAATAATAATAATAATAATAATAATAATAATAATAATAATAATAATAATAATAATAATATAATAATAATAATAATAATAATAATAATAATAATAATAATAATAATAATAATAATAATAATAATAATAATAATAATAATAATAATAATAATAATAATAATAATAATAATAATAATAATAATAATAATAATAATAATAATAATAATAATAATAATAATAATAATAATAATAATAATAATAATAATAATAATAATAATAATAATAATAATAATAATAATAATAATAATAATAATAATAATAATAATAATAATAATAATAATAATAATAATAATAATAATAATAATAATAATAATAATAATAATAATAATAATAATAATAATAATAATAATAATAATAATAATAATAATAATAATAATAATAATAATAATAATAATAATAATAATAATAATAATAATAATAATAATAATAATAATAATAATAATAATAATAATAATAATAATAATAATAATAATAATAATAATAATAATAATAATAATAATAATAATAATAATAATAATAATAATAATAATAATAATAATAATAATAATAATAATAATAATAATAATAATAATAATAATAATAATAATAATAATAATAATAATAATAATAATAATAATAATAATAATAATAATAATAATAATAATAATAATAATAATAATAATAATAATAATAATATAATAATAATAATAAATAATAATAATAATAATAATAATAATAATAATAATAATAATAATAATAATAATAATAATAATAATAATAATAATAATAATAATAATAATAATAATAATAATAATAATAATAATAATAATAATAATAATAATAATAATAATAATAATAATAATAATAATAATAATAATAATAATAATAATAATAATAATAATAATAATAATAATAATAATAATAATAATAATAATAATAATAATAATAATAATAATAATAATAATAATAATAATAATAATAATAATAATAATAATAATAATAATAATAATAATAATAATAATAATAATAATAATAATAATAATAATAATAATAATAATAATAATAATAATAATAATAATAATAATAATAATAATAATAATAATAATAATAATAATAATAATAATAATAATAATAATAATAATAATAATAATAATAATAATAATAATAATAATAATAATAATAATAATAATAATAATAATAATAATAATAATAATAATAATAATAATAATAATAATAATAATAATAATAATAATAATAATAATAATAATAATAATAATAATAATAATAATATAATAATAATAATAATAATAATAATAATAATAATAATAATAATAATAATAATAATAATAATAATAATAATAATAATAATAATAATAATAATAATAATAATAATAATAATAATAATAATAATAATAATAGTAATAATAATAATAATAATAATAATAATAATAATAATAATAATAATAATAATAATAATAATAATAATAATAATAATAATAATAATAATAATAATAATAATAATAATAATAATAATAATAATAATAATAATAATAATAATAATAATAATAATAATAATAATAATAATAATAATAATAATAATAATAATAATAATATAATAATAATAATAATAATAATAATAATAATAATAATAATAATAATAATAATAATAATAATAATAATAATAATAATAATAATAATAATAATAATAATAATAATAATAATAATAATAATAATAATAATAATAATAATAATAATAATAATAATAATAATAATAATAATAATAATAATAATAATAATAATAATAATAATAATAATAATAATAATAATAATAATAATAATAATAATAATAATAATAATAATAATAATAATAATAATAATAATAATAATAATAATAATAATAATAATAATAATAATAATAATAATAATAATAATAATAATAATAATAATAATAATAATAATAATAATAATAATAATAATAATAATAATAATAATAATAATAATAATAATAATAATAATAATAATAATAATAATAATAATAATAATAATAATAATAATAATAATAATAATAATAATAATAATAATAATAATAATAATAATAATAATAATAATAATAATAATAATAATAATAATAATAATAATAATAATAATAATAATAATAATAATAATAATAATAATAATAATAATAATAATAATAATAATAATAATAATAATAATAATAATAATAATAATAATAATAATAATAATAATAATAATAATAATAATAATAATAATAATAATAATAATAATAATAATAATAATAATAATAATAATAATAATAATAATAATAATAATAATAATAATAATAATAATAATAATAATAATAATAATAATAATAATAATAATAATAATAATAATAATAATAATAATAATAATAATAATAATAATAATAATAATAATAATAATAATAATAATAATAATAATAATAATAATAATAATAATAATAATAATAATAATAATAATAATAATAATAATAATAATAATAATAATAATAATAATAATAATAATAATAATAATAATAATAATAATAATAATAATAATAATAATAATAATAATAATAATAATAATAATAATAATAATAATAATAATAATAATAATAATAATAATAATAATAATAATAATAATAATAATAATAATAATAATAATAATATAATAATAATAATAATAATAATAATAATAATAATAATAATAATAATAATAATAATAATAATAATAATAATAATAATAATAATAATAATAATAATAATAATAATAATAATAATAATAATAATAATAATAATAATAATAATAATAATAATAATAATAATAATAATAATAATAATAATAATAATAATAATAATAATAATAATAATAATAATAATAATAATAATAATAATAATAATAATAATAATAATAATAATAATAATAATAATAATAATAATAATAATAATAATAATAATAATAATAATAATAATAATAATAATAATAATAATAATAATAATAATAATAATAATAATAATAATAATAATAATAATAATAATAATAATAATAATAATAATAATAATAATAATAATAATAATAATAATAATAATAATAATAATAATAATAATAATAATAATAATAATAATAATAATAATAATAATAATAATAATAATAATAATAATAATAATAATAATAATAATAATAATAATAATAATAATAATAATAATAATAATAATAATAATAATAATAATAATAATAATAATAATAATAATAATAATAATAATAATAATAATAATAATAATAATAATAATAATAATAATAATAATAATAATAATAATAATAATAATAATAATAATAATAATAATAATAATAATAATAATAATAATAATAATAATAATAATAATAATAATAATAATAATAATAATAATAATAATAATAATAATAATAATAATAATAATAATAATAATAATAATAATAATAATAATAATAATAATAATAATAATAATAATAATAATAATAATAATAATAATAATAATAATAATAATAATAATAATAATAATAATAATAATAATAATAATAATAATAATAATAATAATAATAATAATAATAATAATAATAATAATAATAATAATAATAATAATAATAATAATAATAATAATAATAATAATAATAATAATAATAATAATAATAATAATAATAATAATAATAATAATAATAATAATAATAATAATAATAATAATAATAATAATAATAATAATAATAATAATAATAATAATAATAATAATAATAATAATAATAATAATAATAATAATAATAATAATAATAATAATAATAATAATAATAATAATAATAATAATAATAATAATAATAATAATAATAATAATAATAATAATAATAATAATAATAATAATAATAATAATAATAATAATAATAATAATAATAATAATAATAATAATAATAATAATAATAATAATAATAATAATAATAATAATAATAATAATAATAATAATAATAATAATAATAATAATAATAATAATAATAATAATAATAATAATAATAATAATAATAATAATAATAATAATAATAATAATAATAATAATAATAATAATAATAATAATAATAATAATAATAATAATAATAATAATAATAATAATAATAATAATAATAATAATAATAATAATAATAATAATAATAATAATAATAATAATAATAATAATAATAATAATAATAATAATAATAATAATAATAATAATAATAATAATAATAATAATAATAATAATAATAATAATAATAATAATAATAATAATAATAATAATAATAATAATAATAATAATAATAATAATAATAATAATAATAATAATAATAATAATAATAATAATAATAATAATAATAATAATAATAATAATAATAATAATAATAATAATAATAATAATAATAATAATAATAATAATAATAATAATAATAATAATAATAATAATAATAATAATAATAATAATAATAATAATAATAATAATAATAATAATAATAATAATAATAATAATAATAATAATAATAATAATAATAATAATAATAATAATAATAATAATAATAATAATAATAATAATAATAATAATAATAATAATAATAATAATAATAATAATAATAATAATAATAATAATAATAATAATAATAATAATAATAATAATAATAATAATAATAATAATAATAATAATAATAATAATAATAATAATAATAATAATAATAATAATAATAATAATAATAATAATAATAATAATAATAATAATAATAATAATAATAATAATAATAATAATAATAATAATAATAATAATAATAATAATAATAATAATAATAATAATAATAATAATAATAATAATAATAATAATAATAATAATAATAATAATAATAATAATAATAATAATAATAATAATAATAATAATAATAATAATAATAATAATAATAATAATAATAATAATAATAATAATAATAATAATAATAATAATAATAATAATAATAATAATAATAATAATAATAATAATAATAATAATAATAATAATAATAATAATAATAATAATAATAATAATAATAATAATAATAATAATAATAATAATAATAATAATAATAATAATAATAATAATAATAATAATAATAATAATAATAATAATAATAATAATAATAATAATAATAATAATAATAATAATAATAATAATAATAATAATAATAATAATAATAATAATAATAATAATAATAATAATAATAATAATAATAATAATAATAATAATAATAATAATAATAATAATAATAATAATAATAATAATAATAATAATAATAATAATAATAATAATAATAATAATAATAATAATAATAATAATAATAATAATAATAATAATAATAATAATAATAATAATAATAATAATAATAATAATAATAATAATAATAATAATAATAATAATAATAATAATAATAATAATAATAATAATAATAATAATAATAATAATAATAATAATAATAATAATAATAATAATAATAATAATAATAATAATAATAATAATAATAATAATAATAATAATAATAATAATAATAATAATAATAATAATAATAATAATAATAATAATAATAATAATAATAATAATAATAATAATAATAATAATAATAATAATAATAATAATAATAATAATAATAATAATAATAATAATAATAATAATAATAATAATAATAATAATAATAATAATAATAATAATAATAATAATAATAATAATAATAATAATAATAATAATAATAATAATAATAATAATAATAATAATAATAATAATAATAATAATAATAATAATAATAATAATAATAATAATAATAATAATAATAATAATAATAATAATAATAATAATAATAATAATAATAATAATAATAATAATAATAATAATAATAATAATAATAATAATAATAATAATAATAATAATAATAATAATAATAATAATAATAATAATAATAATAATAATAATAATAATAATAATAATAATAATAATAATAATAATAATAATAATAATAATAATAATAATAATAATAATAATAATAATAATAATAATAATAATAATAATAATAATAATAATAATAATAATAATAATAATAATAATAATAATAATAATAATAATAATAATAATAATAATAATAATAATAATAATAATAATAATAATAATAATAATAATAATAATAATAATAATAATAATAATAATAATAATAATAATAATAATAATAATAATAATAATAATAATAATAATAATAATAATAATAATAATAATAATAATAATAATAATAATAATAATAATAATAATAATAATAATAATAATAATAATAATAATAATAATAATAATAATAATAATAATAATAATAATAATAATAATAATAATAATAATAATAATAATAATAATAATAATAATAATAATAATAATAATAATAATAATAATAATAATAATAATAATAATAATAATAATAATAATAATAATAATAATAATAATAATAATAATAATAATAATAATAATAATAATAATAATAATAATAATAATAATAATAATAATAATAATAATAATAATAATAATAATAATAATAATAATAATAATAATAATAATAATAATAATAATAATAATAATAATAATAATAATAATAATAATAATAATAATAATAATAATAATAATAATAATAATAATAATAATAATAATAATAATAATAATAATAATAATAATAATAATAATAATAATAATAATAATAATAATAATAATAATAATAATAATAATAATAATAATAATAATAATAATAATAATAATAATAATAATAATAATAATAATAATAATAATAATAATAATAATAATAATAATAATAATAATAATAATAATAATAATAATAATAATAATAATAATAATAATAATAATAATAATAATAATAATAATAATAATAATAATAATAATAATAATAATAATAATAATAATAATAATAATAATAATAATAATAATAATAATAATAATAATAATAATAATAATAATAATAATAATAATAATAATAATAATAATAATAATAATAATAATAATAATAATAATAATAATAATAATAATAATAATAATAATAATAATAATAATAATAATAATAATAATAATAATAATAATAATAATAATAATAATAATAATAATAATAATAATAATAATAATAATAATAATAATAATAATAATAATAATAATAATAATAATAATAATAATAATAATAATAATAATAATAATAATAATAATAATAATAATAATAATAATAATAATAATAATAATAATAATAATAATAATAATAATAATAATAATAATAATAATAATAATAATAATAATAATAATAATAATAATAATAATAATAATAATAATAATAATAATAATAATAATAATAATAATAATAATAATAATAATAATAATAATAATAATAATAATAATAATAATAATAATAATAATAATAATAATAATAATAATAATAATAATAATAATAATAATAATAATAATAATAATAATAATAATAATAATAATAATAATAATAATAATAATAATAATAATAATAATAATAATAATAATAATAATAATAATAATAATAATAATAATAATAATAATAATAATAATAATAATAATAATAATAATAATAATAATAATAATAATAATAATAATAATAATAATAATAATAATAATAATAATAATAATAATAATAATAATAATAATAATAATAATAATAATAATAATAATAATAATAATAATAATAATAATAATAATAATAATAATACCACTACTACTACTCACAAGTCTCCTTTTGATGCCGTTACCTTGGAAAAGGTTGGACTTGTCAAATTGTTGCCACCGTCGACCCGTCTACAGGCCTAACTCTTGGTCATTGGCCCAATTTATAACTCAAGTCGATACCCGTCCACTGGGCCCAGTGGATGTCTTTGAATTTCTCTGGTGGCCTAATATCCCACCACACTTGAAATTCGTAGTAGGTACTTATTACGATGATTGTATCCGCTATTAAAAACCACGTCCGTTCCGCTCGACGGTTTTTAATTATAATCATAATAATAATAATAATAATAATAATAATAATAATAATAATAATAATAATAATAATAATAATAATAATAATAATAATAATAATAATAATAATAATAATAATAATAATAATAATAATAATAATAATAATAATAATAATAATAATAATAATAATAATAATAATAATAATAATAATAATAATAATAATAATAATAATAATAATAATAATAATAATAATAATAATAATAATAATAATAATAATAATAATAATAATAATAATAATAATAATAATAATAATAATAATAATAATAATAATAATAATAATAATAATAATAATAATAATAATAATAATAATAATAATAATAATAATAATAATAATAATAATAATAATAATAATAATAATAATAATAATAATAATAATAATAATAATAATAATAATAATAATAATAATAATAATAATAATAATAATAATAATAATAATAATAATAATAATAATAATAATAATAATAATAATAATAATAATAATAATAATAATAATAATAATAATAATAATAATAATAATAATAATAATAATAATAATAATAATAATAATAATAATAATAATAATAATAATAATAATAATAATAATAATAATAATAATAATAATAATAATAATAATAATAATAATAATAATAATAATAATAATAATAATAATAATAATAATAATAATAATAATAATAATAATAATAATAATAATAATAATAATAATAATAATAATAATAATAATAATAATAATAATAATAATAATAATAATAATAATAATAATAATAATAATAATAATAATAATAATAATAATAATAATAATAATAATAATAATAATAATAATAATAATAATAATAATAATAATAATAATAATAATAATAATAATAATAATAATAATAATAATAATAATAATAATAATAATAATAATAATAATAATAATAATAATAATAATAATAATAATAATAATAATAATAATAATAATAATAATAATAATAATAATAATAATAATAATAATAATAATAATAATAATAATAATAATAATAATAATAATAATAATAATAATAATAATAATAATAATAATAATAATAATAATAATAATAATAATAATAATAATAATAATAATAATAATAATAATAATAATAATAATAATAATAATAATAATAATAATAATAATAATAATAATAATAATAATAATAATAATAATAATAATAATAATAATAATAATAATAATAATAATAATAATAATAATAATAATAATAATAATAATAATAATAATAATAATAATAATAATAATAATAATAATAATAATAATAATAATAATAATAATAATAATAATAATAATAATAATAATAATAATAATAATAATAATAATAATAATAATAATAATAATAATAATAATAATAATAATAATAATAATAATAATAATAATAATAATAATAATAATAATAATAATAATAATAATAATAATAATAATAATAATAATAATAATAATAATAATAATAATAATAATAATAATAATAATAATAATAATAATAATAATAATAATAATAATAATAATAATAATAATACCACTACTACTACTCACAAGTCTCCTTTTGATGCCGTTACCTTGGAAAAGGTTCGACTTGTCAAATTGTTGCCACCGTCGACCCGTCTACAGGCCTAACTCTTGGTCATTGGCCCAATTTATAACTCCAGTCGATACCCGTCCACTGGGCCCAGTGGATGTCTTCGAATTTCTCTGGTGGCCTTATATCCCACCACACTTGAAATTCGTAGTAGGTACTTATTACGATGATTGTATCCGCTATTAAAAACCACGTCCGTTCCGTTCGACGATTGTTAATAATAATAATAATAATAATAATAATAATAATAATAATAATAATAATAATAATAATAATAATAATAATAATAATAATAATAATAATAATAATAATAATAATAATAATAATAATAATAATAATAATAATAATAATAATAATAATAATAATAATAATAATAATAATAATAATAATAATAATAATAATAATAATAATAATAATAATAATAATAATAATAATAATAATAATAATAATAATAATAATAATAATAATAATAATAATAATAATAATAATAATAATAATAATAATAATAATAATAATAATAATAATAATAATAATAATAATAATAATAATAATAATAATAATAATAATAATAATAATAATAATAATAATAATAATAATAATAATAATAATAATAATAATAATAATAATAATAATAATAATAATAATAATAATAATAATAATAATAATAATAATAATAATAATAATAATAATAATAATAATAATAATAATAATAATAATAATAATAATAATAATAATAATAATAATAATAATAATAATAATAATAATAATAATAATAATAATAATAATAATAATAATAATAATAATAATAATAATAATAATAATAATAATAATAATAATAATAATAATAATAATAATAATAATAATAATAATAATAATAATAATAATAATAATAATAATAATAATAATAATAATAATAATAATAATAATAATAATAATAATAATAATAATAATAATAATAATAATAATAATAATAATAATAATAATAATAATAATAATAATAATAATAATAATAATAATAATAATAATAATAATAATAATAATAATAATAATAATAATAATAATAATAATAATAATAATAATAATAATAATAATAATAATAATAATAATAATAATAATAATAATAATAATAATAATAATAATAATAATAATAATAATAATAATAATAATAATAATAATAATAATAATAATAATAATAATAATAATAATAATAATAATAATAATAATAATAATAATAATAATAATAATAATAATAATAATAATAATAATAATAATAATAATAATAATAATAATAATAATAATAATAATAATAATAATAATAATAATAATAATAATAATAATAATAATAATAATAATAATAATAATAATAATAATAATAATAATAATAATAATAATAATAATAATAATAATAATAATAATAATAATAATAATAATAATAATAATAATAATAATAATAATAATAATAATAATAATAATAATAATAATAATAATAATAATAATAATAATAATAATAATAATAATAATAATAATAATAATAATAATAATAATAATAATAATAATAATAATAATAATAATAATAATAATAATAATAATAATAATAATAATAATAATAATAATAATAATAATAATAATAATAATAATAATAATAATAATAATAATAATAATAATAATAATAATAATAATAATAATAATAATAATAATAATAATAATAATAATAATAATAATAATAATAATAATAATAATAATAATAATAATAATAATAATAATAATAATAATAATAATAATAATAATAATAATAATAATAATAATAATAATAATAATAATAATAATAATAATAATAATAATAATAATAATAATAATAATAATAATAATAATAATAATAATAATAATAATAATAATAATAATAATAATAATAATAATAATAATAATAATAATAATAATAATAATAATAATAATAATAATAATAATAATAATAATAATAATAATAATAATAATAATAATAATAATAATAATAATAATAATAATAATAATAATAATAATAATAATAATAATAATAATAATAATAATAATAATAATAATAATAATAATAATAATAATAATAATAATAATAATAATAATAATAATAATAATAATAATAATAATAATAATAATAATAATAATAATAATAATAATAATAATAATAATAATAATAATAATAATAATAATAATAATAATAATAATAATAATAATAATAATAATAATAATAATAATAATAATAATAATAATAATAATAATAATAATAATAATAATAATAATAATAATAATAATAATAATAATAATAATAATAATAATAATAATAATAATAATAATAATAATAATAATAATAATAATAATAATAATAATAATAATAATAATAATAATAATAATAATAATAATAATAATAATAATAATAATAATAATAATAATAATAATAATAATAATAATAATAATAATAATAATAATAATAATAATAATAATAATAATAATAATAATAATAATAATAATAATAATAATAATAATAATAATAATAATAATAATAATAATAATAATAATAATAATAATAATAATAATAATAATAATAATAATAATAATAATAATAATAATAATAATAATAATAATAATAATAATAATAATAATATAATAATAATAATAATAATAATAATAATAATAATAATAATAATAATAATAATAATAATAATAATAATAATAATAATAATAATAATAATAATAATAATAATAATAATAATAATAATAATAATAATAATAATAATAATAATAATAATAATAATAATAATAATAATAATAATAATAATAATAATAATAATAATAATAATAATAATAATAATAATAATAATAATAATAATAATAATAATAATAATAATAATAATAATAATAATAATAATAATAATAATAATAATAATAATAATAATAATAATAATAATAATAATAATAATAATAATAATAATAATAATAATAATAATAATAATAATAATAATAATAATAATAATAATAATAATAATAATAATAATAATAATAATAATAATAATAATAATAATAATAATAATAATAATAATAATAATAATAATATAATAATAATAATAATAATAATAATAATAATAATAATAATAATAATAATAATAATAATAATAATAATAATAATAATAATAATAATAATAATAATAATAATAATAATAATAATAATAATAATAATAATAATAATAATAATAATAATAATAATAATAATAATAAT
>NW_027445781.1:0-46591 GCF_050003625.1 Haematobia irritans
TTTGTAAGTTTTCTGAAAACTTTTCTTTGTTGTTTCCTTCATCGGTTTTTCATCGGCCAACATCTTCCAAGAATATACCATTCAATGATTTTAGTTTTCTGCAAAACAATCGAGTTTTGTGATTTCCATTATGTTTTCATTTCACTTTTTATTTTGACTTACCAATGTGTATTTCTTCCAACTGACCAGGTACTTCGTGATTTCCTCAAGAACGTTGGTATTACAAAATTGTTGTTATTAAAATACTGGCAATTTTCAGGAACTTGATGGCCAGATAATTGGAATAAATTTCCAGCAATTTCAATTCACAAATTAAAATTTAAACCGATGATGCGATATAAATTAAACTATCGATGTGATGCGAATTATCATCCAGTAGTTGTTGATATGGAAAAGCATAAATACCAAGTTTTTTTGGTTGCACTTTGATTTATGGAAACTTTCTCTTCTCGATAAACCACTACCATTTTTCATCGGCCAGCCTCTTAATGTGTCCAAGAATCAGCATCCAAATATTTTAGTTGTCTGCAAAGAGATTTGAGTTTAGTGACTTCCTTCAACTTTTCATTTCGTGTTTTAGTTTTACTTACCAATTATTATAAGCAATTTCAATTGATTATTAAAAAATGTCCACATTTTTGTATTTCTTCCACGAACTTTGTTGTCCAAAGTAGTATTGAAAACCATGTGGTTTTTTCGTTGCATTTCAGGGTAGTGTTTTGTCAAAGTTTTCTCCAATTATCTTCAACACATTTTCAAAGTTTTCGTCAACATTTTGCCAAATTGGTTGTAATTCGCAAACAATTTGAAGATGAATTGAAGATGAGCTTTTTCAAGTCAAGTTGAATTTATGTTGAAAATGATATTTACCCTCAAACTGAAGAGCTGTTGCATTTGAAAAACGCTCATCCTGTGTTTATTGGGATTCTAAAGAATATCAATTTTTACAACAGTGTTATTAGGTCTGTTGGCGTACTTTTTGTGTAAAAATTATACTGTAAAAATTTGTAAGAGAGAGTAAAGGTTGAGTTACATATCATGCGTTAATCCGTGCGTTGATGGAAGGGTTGATATTTTTCAGTTTGAAGCACAATAATGTTGCTTTCAAAGAGAAATTTCAACTCTTCAATCAACGGACGCATTAACGCATAGTATGTAACTCAACCTTAACAGCCAATTCCTGATATCCGAAACGAATGCTTTCGTTCGACTAGTGTGTTCAAAACCTATGAATTTATAAAGGAAAATCCGCTGTTTGGCATTTCATGAGAAAATGGCTGTGATATTATGTTTTGATTGTTGGTTACATATTTTGATTTTGGTTATATACGAAGCTCATGTACTGTAATGTTTGCCCTTTCACATTTGTTTCTTTTATATGTTTCCCAAAAATATTTTTCATGTTTAATTGTTCACTCAAATTAGGTGTCAAAATCCACCAGGCTAAGTACAATATTGAAGTCTTTTGAGGAGTTTTGTAAAAGAAATAACTTTGAATGCTTATATGACGAACTTAAGCATCACATGTCCTCCAGCCATAAAGTTTCAAATTTTGACAAACAACAGATGAAATCAAAAGTTATATCGAATACACAGCAATCATTTTCCAAACATGGTATCATCAAACAATTTCAAATTTCACAAACTGATTCAATCACACATCCAATTCAAGATTTTAGAACAATTAGCCCAAAAAGCCCTTCAAATCCAATTGTATTCGATACAGAATATTCGATACAGAATACTATCATTTTTCAACGCGAAACAATGATTGAGTGGAACTTTTTTCGCACCAACAAACAGAGTACCGGCCTTTATGAAATTGAACGCTACCGAAAATTTCGTTAGCATAAATAGCAATGCATTTCTAATGGGAATGAAATTTTTCGCTAGAGGTGCATACCGGCCTTAACGCTGTGCGCGTGCTAATAATTCTGCATATAAAATTCAATTACTTGTATTTTTGGCTTTTTATGTAGAATACTTGAAATAAATATATATTTTTTGAGCTTTTTGGTGTTTTGCAATAGAATTCGATTATCTTTGCATATTTGTGCCCTAGGTTACAATCATGTGAAAAGTGTTGCCAACTTAAAGAGACAAAATTTTGGACAATCAAATATTTACTATGTGCCGTTCAGACGCCACAGATTTGTCGATTGTCGTGCGAAATTACCATTGCCCATAAAAAATGCATACCTTATTTTGCTAATGAAATTTTGTTGAATAATAATAGAAGTTCTATACAAAACAACTACATAAACAATATAACAATATTAGTTTCATTAGCAAAGATAAAGTATATTTATTCTACAGGGTTGGCATTCGCATTAAAATGTAGGGTTGGTAAAGGGCGGCAAAATGCTATAATTATACCTCCGTCCTTGTTTTGCACATTGGATATATTGAAATGTTACAAAACAAAAAAGGGCGTCATGGTGCTCTATATTGCCATCCTTGTCTTTTACGCTTAAAATTATATTAAACTTCACGCAGTATCAAAAGCGCGCAATTTTAATAATCTTCTTCTTACTTGGCATCTACACCTTGTATGAACTCTAGTGACAATAGTTCTGTTCGCGAACATTGTTAGCAAAAATGATCGGGTAGAAATATGAAGCTTTCAACAATATATATATATATATATATATATATATATATATATATATATATATATATATATATATATATATATATATATATATATATATATATATATATATATATATATATATATAAAGGGTGATTTGTTAAGAGCTTGATAACTTTTTTTAAAAAAAAAACGCATAAAATTTGCAAAATCTCATCGGTTCTTTATTTGAAACGTTAGATTGGTCCATGACATTTACTTTTTGAAGATAATTTCATTTAAATGTTGACCGCGGCTGCGTCTTAGGTGGTCCATTCGGAAAGTCCAATTTTGGGCATTTTTTTCGAGCATTTCGGCCGGAATAGCCCGAATTTCTTCGGAAATGTTGTCTTCCAAAGCTGGAATAGTTGCTGGCTTATTTCTGTAGACTTTAGACATGACGTAGCCCCACAAAAAATAGTCTAAAGGCGTCAAATCGCATGATCTTGGTGGCCAACTTACCGGTCCATTTCTTGAGATGAATTGTTCTCCGAAGTTTTCCCTCAAAATGACCATAGAATCGCGAGCTGTGTGGCATGTAGTGCCATCTTGTTGAAACCACATGTCAACCAAGTTCAGTTCTTCCATTTTTGGCAACAAAAAGTTTGTTAGCATCGAACGATAGCGATCGCCATTCACCGTAACGTTGCGTCCAACAGCATCTTTGAAAAAATACGGTCCAATGATTCCACCAGCGTACAAACCACACCAAACAGTGCATTTTTCGGGATGCATGGGCAGTTCTTGAACGGCTTCTGGTTGCTCTTCACTCCAAATGCGGCAATTTTGCTTATTTACTTAGCCATTCAACCAGAAATGAGCCTCATCGCTGAACAAAATTTGTCGATAAAAAAGCGGATTTTCTGCCAACTTTTCTAGGGCCCATTCACTGAAAATTCGACGTTGTGGCTCGTTAGTAAGTCTATTCATGATGAAATGTCAAAGCATACTGAGCATCTTTCTCTTTGACACCATGTCTGAAATCCCACGTGATCTGTCAAATACTAATGCATGAAAATCCTAACCTCAAAAGAATCACCCTTTATATATATATATATATATATATATATATATATATATATATATATATATATATATATATATATATATATATATATATATATATATATATATATATATATATATATATATATATATATATATATATATATATATATATATATATATATATATATATATATATATATATATATATATATATATATATATATATATAAAATTTTTAAAATAAATGATTCAAGGATAATAATATATAGATTCGATAAAATCATGACTAAGCGAACACGAATATTATTGGTACACATATGAAACCTTTGTTAAAAAAATTTGCCGCTATAGAGTACTGAAAAATATTTTAGCGCTCCTTGACTTTTCTCCGTTCATAGATGAGGTACGCCCATGGGGCTTTCACTGGAGGATGCTCCAAGGGTGCAGCTACCTACGTATATCCACTTTAGTTCGTTGTCGTGGGGTGTAAATAGGTGAAAATCGGTGTTGAAAATAGTTGAAATAGTAACAGAAAGTACTTTTACCCCCTTGACTTTTCTCTTCTCACAGATGAGATACGCCCATGGGGCTTTCACTGGGGGATGCTCCAAGCGTGCAGCTACCTACGTATACCCACTTTAGTTCGTTGTTGTGGGTTGTAAATAGGTGAAAATCCATATCGAAATTTTTGATAAAATTACTTAGCCCCCTTTTAAAATTGAAATAAGCTACGTTTATGGAAATATAACGGTAGCTTTCTTCTCAATCTGGGCTTTCTATTTATTTAAAAATTTAAAAGAAATTGTATCCATAATGCGTTCAAAAACGGACATAAAAGTAGATTTGAACCCCCCTGATTTCTTCTCACACAGATGACCTACGCCCATGGGATTTTCAGTGGGGTACGCTCCACAGTTGGGGTTACAAATGTGTACCCCCTGTGGTTCGTTCTCGTCTATCGGAAATAGCCAAAAAGAGGCTTGAATAGTTTAGGCATATAATTGGGTTATAACTCACTCTATTTTAAAGTCGTAAATATAAAACAATTAACAAAATTTGTTCATATTTGGTTGCATTTAGTCTATCAGCAACAAATCACGACGAAATTTGGTTGATTTTTTGTGAATTTTCGTTGAAAAGTTAAAATTTTAAAATTGACCCCCCTCAGACTTAAACCCAGCTACGCTTATGGAATCTCCAGAATAGTCTTCTACACCCTTAAAGCTAATAGAATCAATTAAAATTTTGTAAAAACTGTGCCCCAGCAATGATTTTTAGCTCTTAGAAAATACATTAATGTCCCCCCTTTTATCTCGTTAACTAGATGACCTACGCCTCTGGCGTTTGGGGGAGAGGATTCTCCTAGCTCGGGGCTAATATGCTATACCCACTTTTGCCTTTTAACTCTTCCTAGAAATGCCCGAAAATCGACCCACAAAATTGGCCTAAATATAATTGACCCCGCTCAGACTTAAAGCCCAGCTACGCTCATGGAATCTTCAGAATAGTCTTCTACGCCCTTAAAGCTAATAGATTCAATTGATTTTTTTTTAACTGCGACCCATCAATGTTTTTAGCTCTTAGAAAATACATTAATGTCCCCCCTTTTATCTCGTTAACTAGATGACCTACGCCTCTGGCGTTTGGAGGAGAGGATTCTCCTAGCTCGGGGCTAATATGCTATACCCACTTTTGCCTTTTAACTCTTCCTAGAAATGCCCGAAAATCGACCTACAAAAATGGCCTAAATATAATTGCTCCCCCTCTGACTTAAAGCCCAGCTACGCACATGGAATCTCCAGAATAGTCTTCTACGCCCTTAAAGCTAATAGATTCTATTGAATTTTTTTTAAAAACTGCGACCCATCAATGTTTTTAGCTCTTAGAAAATACATTAATGTCCCCCCTTTTATCTCGTTAACTAGATGACCTACGCCTCTGGCGTTTGGGGGAGAGGATTCTCCTAGCTCGGGGCTAATATGCTATACCCACTTTTGCCTTTTAACTCTTCCTAGAAATGCCCGAAAATCGACCCACAAAATTGGCCTAAATATAATTGACCCCCTCAGACTTAAAGCCCAGCTACGCTCATGGAATCTCCAGAATAGTCTTCTACGCCCTTAAAGCTAATAGAATCAGTTAAATTTGTTTAAAAACTATGTCCCAGAAAGGTTTTATAGTTATTAGAACTTACATGAATTTGCCCCCCTTTATCTCATTAACTAGATGACCTACGCCTCTGCCCTCTTTGCGAGGGAGTTCTCCTATCTCCGAGCTAATGCCCTATACCCACTTTTGCTTTTTAACTCTTCCTAGAAATGCCCGAAAAAGTCCAATGAATGTAAAATACATCTTTCCATATTTTTTTGAATTGCATTTATATTACTCTAAATAACTTTTTGCTCAAAATTGTGTTAAGTATACACGCGTTTTCGTTCAGAAAATGTGTCATGAAGCAAAATATATTTAATTTGTTGCAAAAAAGTCTTAAATTCGCAACAAAAAAGAAAATTAAAAAAAATTAAAGTGGTTTGTGTCTTCGCTAAAACAACTTTAGAAAACAACTTTAACTTCACACCCTTCAATACTAGGGCTGTTTTCTTTTAGCACTGGATATGCTAAGCCGTGAAGGACTAAACGAAAACAGAGTACTCGTTTATCCAGGACATCTCCAAAAATATGCAACACTGTCATCAGCTGTTTAAAAACAATCACAGAAAAAAGTGAAATCTTGCATTATTAATGTATGAAATGCTCCAATTAGTAATAAATATTTACTGCTGCGATTATTTATGACACTGTACCACTTTGAATTTCATGTTTTTCGAAAAAATATTCACGATAAATTGCTATTGTGAATCGATGAAGCGTCATTTTATTAAAATACAATCTGGCAACATCGGCGCGACTTGCACTGATGAGATGTTCTGGATAGAACACTAGTGCAAAGATGTTCTGGATAGCCCATACAAATGTTGCATCCAGTGCAAAAAGAAAACAGCCCTACTATAAAAGAGCTGACACAGGGAGCTGTGAAGTCAGTCGTAAGCTAAAAGTCATACAGTACACATCGTAGAGCAAATAAGTGAAACCTATCGTTAAGCAAATAAATTGTAGATTGTCGTTATTTGAACACCCAGAAAAAAGTGACCCCTTCTTTAAGTTAAAATGAACTCATTGTGAAGAAAGTTGAACTTCGTATAGCGCCAAAGCCATTTTTATTTGTTTGAACGATGTGATTTTCGTAGAAATTAGGAATAATGTATTCCATATATTAGTTAACATTTTCCTATATTTATGTACCACTATACTACAGAATGAAAAAATTTAACTAATTTGAATTCATATATGGAATGATTTTATTGAAATTTTTTTCATTCATTTGGACAAATCTTACACATTTGTGGTGAAACTTTTACTTCATAATTAGAACTGCTTACCTTCGTTTTTAAATACAATTTTTTTTATTTCTATAAGCAACTTTATCTTCAATAAAAGACATGTTTTATTAATATATTGAATATATTTATTAAGAATCAACAGCATCGAATCTCTTTGAAATATTAGTTTATTATTCCACTATTTCCAATTTCCGTGTGATATTATCAACTGTAAAACGCACTTTTTCTTCTTCTTGTACTTTTCACTTTTAATAAGTTGCTGCCTAACGATTTTGTCCTCCTTTTACAATTTCAATACCTACAAATATAAAAAATCATAAAACATTTTTGTTCCAAAAGGTTAGCGTCACTGAATATTACCTGATAATTGAAGAATCCAAAATGAAGACAAATGAAAGGGTTGTTATTCTGCTGGTGTTTTCTTCCTTTATACACTATCACGAACATTGATAGATTTATTTTTAAAAACGAAAATTTTTCTCACTAATTTAAAATAACAAATATTTTATATATTTTATTTGTTATTTATTATATTATTTTACCATATTATTTTTTAACAATCTCTCCGTATACCAAAACAACGCGATTCCAACTAGAAAAAACAACCGACGCGCAAACATATCGATTACACCCACGCGCAAACACATCACACTTGTTAGAATATAGGAAAATTTCCTATATTCTAACAAGTGTGTTGCATACTTCTTAGTAAGAATGAACTAAAATATTTTTCTATGCCAAGTGTTGTTCGTATGTATGAAAAACTTTCTATTATAAAGGAAGTCGCAATTATCATTTTATAAGAAATTTTACTAATTTTGAGGAAACTTGGTTTTAGTTCGGTTTTTGTTTATTTTTACGAATGCTTTGTTATCGGTGAATAAAATTTTCTTTTTCAGTAGTAAATTCTTATACCCAGCGAAGAAAATAGTATGAGTAAAATTCCATGCCTTATTCTAGTTAATGAACTAACTAACTGCTTACAGTTTAGGATTTTTTTACTGAAACGAGTAAATTTTATTATTTTTCACAAAAATTTACCTTGATGGAAATAAAATGGATAAACTATATTGATGAATTTTTTTTCCTTTAGTTTCGAAGGCACTTTTTTCTGGGTGAAAAGAACTGTGTTTTAATTATCGGGTTATTAAACACGCCTCAATATAAAAACGTAACAATTGGTGTCGGAAGTGAAATAACGAAAACAAAAATCTACAATGAAGTTTAATCAGCTTCGAGTGCAAGACTTGAAGAAGGAATTGAGCAAAATGAAGCAGCCGACTACAGGAAATAAGACTCAATTACAAATGTGGCTACTGGAAGAGTTTGAGCGGCGCAGTATTGATATCGAAACACATGAGTTCGATTATAAGGAAGATCTTGATGAATCAGTAGTAGCCAGCGCCTCGGAAAATCCATCTGCAGCTTCTAATGTTGTTGATTATACATCGATGGTCACTATTTTGAGCAAAATGATGGAAGAAAACTCTCTAAAAAAGCAAGAGAAATCTAGAAATATGATGGAAGAAAACTCCAGAAAATTGGAAGAAAAATTTGACGAAAATTCAAGAAAAATGGATGTAAATTCTAGAATTCTCAATGAGAAACTTCAAGAAATTTCTGAAAGCATGGAGAAACGTGTGGACCAGATAGAAAACCAAATTGGCGAATTTGATAAGAAAATTCTTTCTGTAGACGAGAAAATTATGGTTCACGATGATAAGTTTCTACATATCGAGAAAAAAATGTCAGAGATGGAAATTAAAGGTGGTCCAGTGCGCGTTATCGAGGGCTCGAAAACCAAACCTCCTGTTTTCGATGGCTCATCTTCATTTGGTGTACTCAAATTCCAATTCGAAATGGTTGCTTCTAAAAATTAATGGACGACAATGACAAAGTAATTGAACTTCTATTGGCATTAAAGGGCAATGCCGCTGATGTGATACAAAGCATTCCCGCTGCCTCTAGAAATAATTATAACGAAGTAATAGCGGCACTTCAACGTAAGTACGGCGGAGAACATAAGCAAGACATCTTCAGAATGGAATTAAGAGGAAGAGTCCAGAAATCAAATAAGACCCTACAGACTTTGCAACAGAAGTTGAGCGGTTGGTGCTATTGGCATACCCTGGAGGAAATCATCCACTTATAGATCGTATCAAGATTGAGACTTTTGAGAATGACATTCGAGACCCTGGAATGTAAAGCGTGGCGTAAACCTTCGGGGTCAATCTCGCCATCCCCCTTAAACAATAATCATAAGGAGGCGACCACAAAGCCAAGCGACTCAAATTTAAATTTTGCAGATAATAGAAAAGTTGGCATAGAAGTTATTGATCAAGCCTTGACACGACGGCATTGCAATCTAGAATTCACACACTACTCGAAAGCTGAACCAAAGAAGACAGTTGTAAATGTCAGGCAGTTACACATCGAATCTGGCACAGACTGGTCAATAGAGCAATGTAAAGATCCCATTCTGGGAAAAATTATTTCGGCAAAAGAAGAAAATAAGAAACTCAGAAAGAAAGACGTCGCAGCCGAAAGTCCACTTATGAAATCATATTGGGCTCAATGGGACAGTCTATGTCTGGTCAATGGAATCCTTCAACGTAAATGGGAAAGCGAAGATGTTAAGAGCAGCCGAAATTTAATCATCGTACCGGATTTTAAAATAAGAGATGTTTTGATCTAGAGGAGACCGCTTGGGAATAACCAAAACAGCCGAGAAAGTGAAGCAACGATTCTACTGGGTTGGATGCCAGAAATCAATTGCTGAATGGGTGGCAAATTGTGAGAAGTGCATAAGTGCATATGTCGCTACGGTGTGCCGTCCGAGATACACTCAGAAAGAAATGTGTGACTCCCTTGGTATCAAGAAGACTAGAACTACGCCATTACACCCACAGTCCGATGGCATGGTAGAAAGATTTAATCGCACTCTGGAGGAGCATCTTCGAAAAGTGTGGTCGACGGCCAACGAAACTGGGACGAGTATATACCAAAGTTTTTGCTGAAAGTGAAAGTTGTTCATTTGGAACGTTTGGCTACTTACGGAACGGGTTCTGTGCCTATTCGGGACGAACAGGCTTAAGCGAGAGGCAGTGTTACGAATTTGATATTTCTAGATATAAGTTTATTCAAATTAGTTAATTTAAAATTTCAAATTGTAACGGTCAAATTACGTCATCACTTGTCAAAATCATTTCTTTATTTTCCTAAACATCTTTTGTGTTCTTAGTTTGCCAATCATTCATTGTAAAGTAACCCCCTTTTGTTTTGTTATCTTCATTGCTTATTGTTATAGTTGTAGTAATATGACCATAATCATCTATGCCTGTGCGACATCTGCCATATAGTAGAATGTTCCAGTTGATTGTAACCAAGACAATGATCATGGGCCGATAAATATGTGCAATGTCGCCCGTGCGACATCTACCAGGTAGTCTAGAATGTTGTAGGCCAGACAACCGAGAATTTTCGATATCGTTATACAGTACTATAAAAGAGCCGACACAGGGATGTCCAAGAAAGTAGAATTGCCATTTTCGAATTTCAAAAATTTGAAAGTTGTGAAAGGGAGCTGTGAAGTCAGTCGTAAGCTAAAGTTTATACAGTACACATCGTAGAGCAAATAAGTGAAGCCTATCAGTTAAACAAATACATTGTAGATTGTTGTTATTTTAAAAGAACTGTGTTTTAATTATCGTGTTATTAAACACGCCTCAATATAAAAACGTAACAGTATTGTCTTTTAAGTAGTTTTCAGGTATTGTATATTTTTTTTAGCTTCTTTTAAATTGGTTTTGGGATAGCAATTAAGTATGGGTTTTGAGAAACTACTTTTACGTGTTTTGTGGACAACACAGGTTAATATGGACGATAACAACGTACCTCAATTTCTTGTAAATTTTCGTTAGCGCCTAGGAATATGCTTCACGTGGGTTGTGGTGAATTTTAGCGGCGACACTAAACAATTACACAAAAAAAGGGTGACAGCACAAAAAAATGGGGTTCATCAAAAGCCGGACTAAAAAAACTTAACGCCTTCACAAAAAATGGGGTTCAACTAAAAAAACCAAAATCGAAGGATAAAGGATTTGGTATCAGGGGAAGGTTAAAAATTCGCTTTAAAAACAAAGACGATGATGATCAATTCAATGATGTTCTTTCCACATCCAGATATTTTTAATTTGATATTTATATTTAAGCCATTTAAAATTGTTCATTAACCCACTACGATGATCTACAACGATCAGTGGATAGTGTTGCGAAAGTTACGAGTATTTGATTAAAAGTACTCGTTACAATTAAATGAGTAGTCAATATATTCAATACCATCCCAATAAACACAAACGTTTGCAAAACGCTAAAATTCAACAATTTTTCAAACAATTAGGGAATATTCAAGTTGAGAAAATCGCGTTCTCAACAAAAACATACAAAAAGGCCGGTATGCACTTCTAGCAAAAAATTTCATTCCCATAAGAAATGCATTGCTATTTATGCTAACGAAATTTTCGATAGCGTTCAATTTCGTAAGCTGGTATGCACCTCTAATGAAAATAACAGGGTTGTCAAAAGCATATTTTGGCAGCAAACATTTAATTTATTACAATCATTGTGTTCGTAAAAGTTTTAAAAGGTCTGTAAATAATAAACAATTTATTTGAGGAATATTTGGAACATATATTAACAATTTTTAAAAGCGATTAGCTGGTTTAAAATGTGTGTACACAACACTGTTTTTTTTTGTTGTACACTTAAATAAATTTTTGCTACCGAAAATTTCGCTCAACAATAAAATTCCAATATCCCAATAAACACAGGATGAGCATTTTTCAAATGCAACACCTCTTCAGTTTAGGGTATCATTCTCAACATAAATTCAACTTGACTTCAAACAGCTTACTTTCAATACATTTTTAAATTGTTTGCGATTTAATTCCAAATAGGGTATCATTTTCAACATAAATTCAACTTGACTTCAAACAGCTTACTTTGAATACATTTTTAAATTGTTTGAGAATTAATTCCAAATTGGCAAAATGTTGACGAAATCTTTGACAAAACACTACCCTGAAATGCACCGAAAAAGACATGTGGTTTTCAATACTGTTTTGTGCAACGAAGCTCGTGGAAGAAATATAAAACTATGGAACATTTTTGATAATTTACTGAAAATACTGAAAATATTTTATAATAAGTAAAATAAAAACATACTCTTTGCAGAAAACAAAAATCTTTGGATGCTATATTCATGGAGACATTAAGAAGCTGACTTTTTTTTTTAATTCCGATAAAACAAAGAAATGAATTGTATTTGGAACAATATGCAAAAATTTTACAACTCAATTGTACATATTGTTCAATTATACTCAAAAATGTATAATTTTGTTCTATATATTTATCTTGTACACACTCTAATTCTTTCTTTCCGATGTTCACTCTCTTGTGTCTGAATCGTAAAAGAAGCTCTCCACGCTATGAACGCATGGTCCACCTGTCATTGTTCCTTTCGTATATGTAAAAAAAAAATGTATATAACCAAGAATTAATACCCTTTCCTCATTTAACACTTTTCTCATCACATTTCTGATTGACCACGATGTTTTTGTACATGATTGCCTTACGATTAATGATATGAATGCTATTAAGAAAAATGATATTTTATAGATTGCAATATACGAAAACATCGATTTACGCCACTTCACCCGAAACTCATGAGAAAACTCGTGGCACTAGAATTACATGTTGTTTTACGCCAAAATGTATCAATGAAACACATTAATCATTAAACAACAAATAAAAAGGAAATAAATATAGTATTTTTTCTAACTTTTTATACCCTGCGCCACACTGTGGAACAGGGTATTATAAGTCCGTCCGTCTGTCTGTGAACACATTTTTGTGATCAAAGTATAGGTCGCAATTTAAGTCCAATCGCCTTCAAATTTGGCACATGTTCCTGATTTGGGTCAGAATAGAACCCTTTTGATTTTGGAAGAAATCGATTCAGATTTAGATATAGCTCCCATATATATCTTTCGCCCGATATGGACTTATATGGCCCCAGAAGCCAGATTTTTGGCGGAATTTGGTTGAAATTTTGCACTAGGAGTACAATTAGTAGTATAGTCAAGTGTGCAAAATTTGATTGAAATCGGTTCAGATTTAGATATAGCTCCCATATATATCTTTCGCCCGATATGGACTAATATGGCCCTACAAGCCAAAGTTTTGGCCAATTTGGTTGAAATTTTGCACAGGGAGTAGATTTAGCATTGTAGCTATGCGTGCCAAATTTGGTTGAAATCGATTCAGATTTAGATATAGGTCCCATATATATCTTTCGCCCGATATGCACTTATATGGACCCAGAAGCCAGAGTTTTATCCCGATTAGCTTGAAATTTTGCACAAGGAGTACAATTGGTAGTATAGTCATGTGTGCCAAATTTGATTGAAATCGGTTCAGATTTAGATATAGCTTCCATATATATTTTTCGCCCGATATGGACTTATATGGTTCCAGAAGCCAGAGTTTTGGCCCAATTTGGTTGAAATTTTGCACTAGGAGTACAATTAGTAATATAGTCATGTGTGCCAAATTTGATTGAAATCGGTTCAGATTTAGATATAGCTCCCATATATATGTTTTTCTGATTTCGACCAAAATGGTCAAAATACCAACATTTTCCTTGTTAAATCGCCACTGCTTATTCGAAAAGTTGTAAAAATGACTCTAATTTTCCTAAACTTCTAATAAATATATATCGAGCGATAAATCATAAAGAAACTTTTGCGAAGTTTCCTTAAAATTGCTTCAGATTTAAATGTTTCCCATATTTTTTACTAAAATTGTGTTCCACCCTAGTGCATTAGCCAACTTAAATTTTGAGTCTATAGATTTTGTAAAAGTCTATCAAATTCTGTCCACATCGAGTGATATTTAAATGTATGTATTTGGAACAAACCTTTATATATAGCACCCAACACATTTGACGGATGTGATATGGTATCGAAAATTTAGATCTACAAAGTGGTGCAGGGTATAATATAGTCGTAGGGTTTCCATATGGATAATTTTCAAAAGAGAACTTTCGCTTTAAAAAAAGAGAACATTTTAACTAAAAAAGAGTTTACAATAAAAAAATTCTTTATTAAATAATTAATAATTTTATTGATGTTAAAATTAAAATAATAAAAGTTTCTAATGATAGAAACAACGAAATAAATATATAATAAAACAATAAAAAACAAAAAGAATCACATTTTCTTAAAATATAAACAAAATAAATTCAAAAATACGCTGTCAAAAATAAAACACACATGTTCCTATGATCTCGCCCACAATTGACGATGACAACGTATTGGCGTATTTACGTCGTTCGTTCAATTACATCTATTTCTAATTTTTACGCAGTACGTCGAAACGTCGCAATTGTGTTCCGGCCTTTAATTTGTCGACAGATTTAACCCAGTAAACAATTAGTGGCGAACAATTGTGGCGAATTCCCACTAAATAAATAAAATTCCATCAATCTAGGATTTTTTTTTGAAATAGAGTACATAAAGAGCACTGTTGGACATAAAAATACGGCATCAAAAAAAGAGAGTGAACAAAAAGATACGAACACAAAAAGAGAACATGTTCTCTTTAAAAGAGATGTAATGGACAGCCTATATAGTCGGCCCCGCCCGACTTTAGACTTTCCTTACTTGTTTATTACTGAAATTAATCAATTAATCTCAATAGCTAAAAAAAAAATATTATTAACTAGAACATGTAATTCCGGCACCATAAGCTTGTTTTTGTTAAAAAACAAAACCCTATTATTCTTACCCCTTTTTTTACTTCCAATAAAACAAAGAAATGAATTGTCTTTAAAACAATAAGCAAAACTTTCACAACTTAATTGTATATATTATTCAATTATCCTCAAAAATTTACAATTTTGTTCTGTATATTTAACCTGTCCACACTCTAACTTTTTCCTTTCCGATGTTCACCTTCTTGTGTCTGAGTCGAAAAAGGAAGCTCCCACGCTATGAACACATGGTCAACCTGTCATCGTTCCTTTCGAATCAACCCAGATCGTATGTCAGAAATTTCCCAAAAAATACAACTCTGATGACCGTCACAAATACTCAGGACAATCTGGCAGTTTCAATTATCTAGTCAGACCCACCTGTTGGCCACTGGCATCAAACATCCAAACGCTCAAGACACAAAGTATCCCGAGGAATTCAGGTTCTTAGCCTTGAGGTTGAGTGAGTACATAACATTAAGGAACATGTTGCAGATAGTATAAAGAAACATAACAAGCACAGTGACCGAATGATAGGCGAAATATTCAAAAAAGGCTCTTAAAAGTAGTAAAAATATCCCTGCCACCATTTCAAAGTTCCATTTCATCCTCATCGCTACCACAGAAACGTAAATTTCACTACAACAATCGTAAACCGTGATGGGGGAAGCATATCAAAAAGTACAAAATGTACATGGAAGAATTTTGCCACCACTATTGTTAGAAGAGCCATTTTCTATTTGGGGAAACGCCAAGCGCAACTAGCTTCCCTGCCAGAATTTCAAAGTTCCATTTAATCCTCATCGCTATCACAGACTCGTAAGTGACACTGCAACAATCGCCAACTGTGATGGGGGGAGCGTATGAAAAAGTAAGAAATGCCATCACTGTTGTTACAAGAGCCATTTTATTTTGTGAAACACCAAGCGCAACTAGCTTCTTATAATTTATTTAAATAAAATCGATAATGAAGTGCTGAAAACATAGTTATTTCACTTAAAATTGTAAAAAGGAATATTGGTGAACAATTTTTGACTTTCCAAATGGAATAAAGTGATTGTTTTTCAGATATTTTACAGACACGCTGCCTCCATCACTGGGATATTTTACAGACACGCTGCCTCCATCACTGGGAGCTAAATCAGGAGAATAAGGTCGGTGGTCAAGCAACTCGTACTTTAATTCGTTGTTTTTAGCCATTGTTAAAACACTCTTGTGCGCTGGTGCGTTGTGTTGATGAAAAATTATTTTTTTGTGTTGTAAGCCATGACGTTTTTCTCGAATTTGTACATTTAATTGATCCAAAGGGCAATAGTACTCTGAATTTATTGTTTTACCCGTTTGCAGATAATCAATCAATAAAATACCTTTAAAGTCCCAAAAAAAACCGTTGCCATAACCTTACCAGCCGATTGAATTGTTTTTGCCTTCTTTGGGGCACTTCCTCCAGCTTCAGTCAATTGTTTGGATTGTATAGTGGTGGACCCATGTCTCATCAACAGTTATGAAACGACGCTTATAATCCATTTTATTTCGCTTAAAACGATCCAAACAAGCTTGAGAAATGTTCATTCGTATGCGATCATTTGAGATGCAATTAGCAATTTCACGCACTTTTATTCGTCGATCATTTAATACCATATCATGCACTTTGGCTGCAATTTCTGTTGTTGTTGCTGTTTTTGGACGTCCACTACGTGGTTCATCTTCAATGTTTGTATGACCACGTTTAAATTCAGCAACCCAATTTTTTACTGTTGCATATGAAGGAGCACTTTCACCTAACACATTCATTATATCATTATGAATTTCTTGTCCCGATAAACCTTTTTTATGTAAATATTTTATGACAGCACGCATTTCAAATTTTTCCATTGTAAAAAAATTGCGTATGCGTCTTTTTTTAACACATGTTTCTATATGAAGGAATTGCCAGATCGAAACAAAATTTAACATGTGCTCATAACAGAGATGGAAGTTTCCAAAACACTTAACTTTTTTCCGTTTATACCGCGCTTTTTGTGCTAGGCTAAGAAGTTTCAGAACTGCGCTCGTATGAACATTGACAATTTAGATGGTATGACGCTACAAAATTTGCAAAACGGGGAACAGCGTCACTAAATTTACTTAATAATAGTCCGCAACAAATTGAATAAACAATTGAATAAATAACAAGCGTATACTTGAATTTGGCTGTTACGTGTCCCTGTTTTCCTCTAGTGGAGAAATGCCAGCTAGCTCCCATGAGCCAAACAATTGAATAAATAACAAGTGTAGACTAGAATTTGGCTGTTAGGTGTCCCTGTTTTCCTCTAGTGGAGAAATGCCAGCTAGCTCCCAGGAGCCGGGGTGACTTCTCGACCCGTCCACTCAGAGACCCGAACAATAAAAACTGTCAGCAAAAAGAAAAAAAAAACAAAAAGGTCACCTTTGAAGTTCATAAGTTAATTGTCAACTACACCCTCACAAAAAATCGCTTCTGTAACATATGCTCCCAAATATATTTTGCTTCAAGCATATACATTTTTGGGTATTGCCCAAATATTTATATGTTTGATCTCTACCAATATATAATATGTTTGAAAGCATATTGGTCTAAACAATATATGTTTGGGTAGTCTAAGTTCCAAACATTTAGTATTTTTGCATCCAAATTCAATAATGTTGTCTTCCAAAAAACAATATGTTATTATGTGACCATATAATATGTTTGGAAGCATTTTGCACCCAAAAATATTATATGCTTAAAAAAATTCTCCCAAACAATATTGTGCTCAAAATTTTAATTATTTATTTATATATTTACAATCATAATGAATTATGAAAATAAACAGGTAATATAGGTGCTAACAACATAGGTTTTCGACCTGAATGCTCAAAATTTTGTTTTTGCCCAATTGTATATTCCCCGACATCTTTCTCACTTCCACGAGATTTTTTAGTTCTTAGCACCTTTTTCTGTAATACAAACATTGTAGAAGAAATTATTCAATTTTATGATTTTTTTTTATTTTAATTTTACCTTTTGCCGGACGGGGATTCGAACAGCGGACCACACAGTTTGTAAGGATCAAAGAAGTAGCTGATCAATTGCCCAAGGAAAAATAAAATGTTAATTTTGTAATAACAAGCAACAACCACCAACTTAATTCAATATCGCTCCCTGTTAAATAGCGCTCCAAGCTACTAAACACATATATGTTTATAGGCTATTTCTAAATTAATATATGTTTGCATCCAAGCATATTATATTTACAAACATTTTATGTCCCAAACATAATATGTTCTAACATATTAACATATATGTCCCAAACATGTTATGCTAGTTTATGAACATAATATGCTTGCACTCAAAAATATTGTGTTTAAAAATTTGTGTTCCAAACATATAATGTTTATAGCCAAACATATGAAAAACAGTCTTTTTCATCCGTGTAATTTTCCCTTCTTCTTACTCTACCGCCTATAGTCAACATACCCCGGAATAACCACTGAGCCCGATGAAATGCTCTGGTGCGATGCCCACCCCTACCTTCGGCTACCATCCGACTCTCCCGTAACCCCTCCCCCCCACCATGAAAAAGGATACACCAACCACTTACCTCCTCCTTAACTCACCTCAGTCCATTGGCCAAGTACAACCACCGGAAACCTCCAAAACCAACACTTAAGCAGTCATATCAACTTTCAAAACATTCAAAAACAATTTATTATAATCTTTAAAAAAAACACGAACAACAAAATGAATAGCTCTTAACTCGTAGTATTAAAAATAAAAATAAAAAAAAAAATAAAAATAAAAACACAACGAGCAACCAAATATTAACAAGAAAACCCATCAAAATTGTAAATAATTAGTTATAAGAAGCGAAAAAAAAGAAAAAAACAATTTAGTTGAATTTAAAATGTGTTTTAAACTAAAATTTTGATATTAACGAAAAACGAAATGTTAAGGTAAAATGAAATGAATAGGAACAACTAAATTTCTTCCTCATTTCCAATTGTACGCTTTTACATTCAAGTCCCTATGCTGTCTTCCCCCTATAGAGCTCTGTAGGTTTGGACGCCTAGGGTATAATTCTGGGTACTTTGCCCCCTAATGTTACTATCCAAAAATTCAGAAACAACCTAGTTAGGTCCCAGACGTTAAAATACAATCAATAAACATGAAATAACCAAAATCAAAAATGAAATAAATGAAAATAAAAAACAAAACAAAAAATTAAATAAATGAAAATTACACTAAACAAAAGGAATTCAAACTATACTTATATCGAAGGCTTATATTAACAACACAATCACATATATTTCTTCTTTTAGCAAATCGGTTTTGATTGTTGGTTAAAAAGGGAGCGGTGTTATCACATTTTGGCGCCTAAAACTAAGCTCATTAAAACAATTTCCAGTTGAATTCAAAGTTTATCATACGATTGCCTATTCAACTCCAGCACTTTGGACATCCACTTTGTAACAGTCCAATCACACACACTTAATGTCGCCACTATTCTGATAGCACCCGTCGAAGCAATGGCGCCTTCGACCGCATAACACATACTCAAGGTAAATTCACCTTGGTACACTACTACATCAAGAATTCTTCTCTCACGGCACATAGTGAAACAACAATTCTCACTCACCCTGATGTTGCCACTAATTCAGATATTTGAATCTCTTTATTATAAAAATACAACCCTGAGCCCTCAATGAACCACCCAGTGTCTTATAGACCGCTTTCCAACACTGTCAGCTGATTCGACCAATCAATTATAAATAAACCAATACAAACCACAACCGACATCTCCGCACCAAACTTGAATTACTGGGACAATTACCCCCTCCATCCCAAATATGCTAGGTTTCCAATTCGTTTTTCCAAAACATTTCACCGTTCACACCGGGTTGAGATGTTTTAGTTTGGCAGTTACCATGGAAACTAGAAATTCACATTTACTCGAAATTCACATATATGCAACCTATGTCCAAATAATTACCGCGAGCGCAAAGGGAAAATTTTTTTATATTATGTTCACATGTCCATGTTCTTAAAACCTTTGTTTATTGTTTTTTATGAAACTTATTTCAATATTTTGACATATATTTTGAATAGGGTATGTTATCCGGGGTATAGTATATTCCAAATTAAGTGGGTTCATATTCTAAAATTGACGTGTTTTGGAGGAAAACTTATGTTTTGAACTTGTTTTTTAGTATGGCGAGTGCTTATAAAGGGAAAACATTTCAAACCCCAAAACATGCTTGGTGAGAACACCGTATAAGTCGATCTGTATTTATATCTAGAGGCTTAAGGAGGAAATCTCCGGTAAGTATATATTGAATTAGGTTTTGTAGTTTGACCACATAATAACAATCTAATAACCATCTGTCATTGATGTACAAAAATACCCATTTAAAAATAGACTAACATTATTTCATCCTTTGTAATTTGATCTCACATAAAGGCCAAAAGCATTTGCACCACTTGTATTTATTTTCGTAATTTATTATGATTTTAAATCTTGCAATAAATAAATAAAATCTCAATATAATTTGCGTTTTTCATTTCCCGCTTTCCGTTGGCAAATAATTCGGTTGAGGCAACGAATTTGTTTTCTGGGTGTATATTTTCGGATCAAAAATATGATCCGTGTTTGCGTTATAAACCCACGCAAATAGGAAAAGGGAAAAAATTTCGCTAGTTTTTCGCATTTTTTGATTTTGTATCGAGTTTCAACGCGAAAACCAAATAGAGTACCGGCCTTTTTGTAAGGAGTTTCAACCGAAAACCGAACAGAGTACCGGCATTATGTTGATTATGTTGGTTTATAAGTTGCAATTCTGCTATAATTAACTGATTTGCCTGCGTCCATCATTTCGAAGTTCCGTTTCATCCTCATCGCTACCACAGACTCGTGCCACTACGACAATCGCCAAGTGTGATGGGGGAAGCGTATCAAAAAAGCTTAAGCCACGGTAGCTGTTACAAAGTTGGAAATTCCGTTATTAAAGTTAATGAAGTTCCATTGCACTTCGTTTTAATGTTTAGATTGGCTATTCCGCATAGTACCAGAAACTGTGTTTCATATCGATACTATTTTTTGTGTTTTTTTTTTTTAAATTTAAACCTTGAGGTGAGTACTACACCCAAAGAAATTTGTTAGTAGGTGCAGCAGAAAAGTCTGCTAAAACAGCAGAAAGTCTGCTGAAAAAGGGACAGAAGTTTTTGAAGCTCGATTAAACTAAAACATGTTTTATTTTGGCTAAAACAAATAAAAATGTCAACTTAGGAGCTATCCTAACATAATTAAAACAATATTTTATGAATATCTATAGTATTTGACCAAAAATCTGAATATTTATCGAATTGAGGCATAACAGCAAATAAAATGTTTGCTGATCGTATTTAGGAGCTTGTAAGTATATTATAGTGCAAAAATATACCAAAAACTACTTTTGGTTCTTAAATATGCTTTGAGGTGGGTATTAAGTTCGAGTTTAGCCGCTAAAATGAAAACTAAATCAGTAAGAAAAAGGCATAAAATTATACATATTTGTTGCAAATTTTTTTATAACCTGATGGGGAAAAACCCAAAGCAAATTTTCACAAAGTTTGTATTCCTTAAAATGGATTATTAAAGAAAAGTAATCATGAAAAAATGACGATTTTAGCGGCCAAACTCGAACTTAATACCCACCTTTGGGGAAAAATTTATAACCTAAAAATTTTATAAATTGTTGTTCATTTGGCCCTGAAGTACAAAAATATAACAGCAGACATCGACTGCTGTTTTTAGCAGACTTTTTTCTATGAGAGTATGTTCGGCTTTTTCACCAAAACACTAAATTAAAAGTGCAAATATATTTATGAAGCCTATTATATTTTGATCGAGTCTTGCCAAATAATGTATGGAAAAGATCCAAGGAATTGTCTGCAAATAATTTTATATTTCTAAATTAATTAGTTTAAAAAAGTAACCATGAAAACAAGCTGGTTTTCAGCTTAAAAAAAAAAACATAGTACTCAGCTTTGGGTAAGAATTAAAAAGCATGGTTTCAATCACACGATGGAACAATAAAATAATTGCTGGCTTTATTTTGTGGTATTTTGACAATAACCCTTTGCACAGGTGTGTGGGGAGATACCAACGATAGCGGGGATGAGAGGAATAATGATGGAATCCCTGAAGAGTATGAGAAGTGGACTGTATCTTTTGTATAGGCCAATTTATTATTTCTCAAATTAATGAGAAATAATAAATTAAAATCCAAACGAAACCCAACCGGAAAGTGATGTAAGAAATAAAAAGATGAACAACAAATGAGTTTCAATTTACAACAACAAATTTATTGAAGATAAAAAAGGAAAATAGAAATGAGAAGAGAGGCTCACCTTTATGATGCGACAGGAAAATTAGTAGTGAACGATAGAAAAGAAACTTAAAACCAGCTAACTTAATGTACTAAATTTTAATATGCGATAATTCACAATAGATTTTAATTCGGCAATTTGATAATTCAAAATATTAATTATGATTTTAAGGAAATTCGTTAACAATAATTCAGTTTATAATTCAAAGTTCATTTACAATAATTCGAAGCGTTTTTAAAAATTCAAAATAGTTGACAAACTGCCTTGCACTTATGCAAAATTCGATTTGCAAAGCACGGTAGCAATGGACTTTATAGCCTCTGTTGAAGATACCTTGTAATGAAATACTTTGTTTTCAAGAATATAATTTTATATTAGTAGGCGTTGCATTATTTCGTAGAAAAATACGTATATTGAATACGATATTATTTTTTTTAATCTCTCTGTAAAACTTTATTCAATAAAGACGATTGAAATATTTTTTTTTTGTATATCGTGTGCGCTCTTTGGTTTCGAATCCTGGATATCCTCAACAAAGGTTATGGGCCCAGGATTACAACAATAAAATAAAGCCGCGAATTGAAATACAAATATCGGAGAAGAATATATTAAAGAAGATGCCGTCAATTTTTCAAATAGAAAAGCTCGAGGAAGCGAATTATGATGGATGGAAAATCCATATGCGTTCCGTATTAATCCATGCAGACTTATGGGACTATGTGAGTAGTGCAGCAGTAAAACCATCCGATGATGCTGGAAGTATTATTTGGGAGAACAAAGACCAAAAGGCTCTGTCCTCCATTATGCTAAGTATGAAAAGATCCCAGCTGAAAATCCCAAAAATTGTCCATCTTCTAGAGACGCATGGCTAACTCTAGCAAAGAAGTTTCAACCAAAAGGACCAGCAAGGATGATATATTTATTCCATAAGTTGTTAGCGATGAAAATGAATGAGAGCTTCAGAGCTTCTTTCCATTATCCTGTTAGATAGTTTGTCTGAAAATTATGAGAATTTCGTAATCGCAATGGAGTCTCGAGATTCGTTGCCGACATTAGAAGCCCTTAAAAATAAGTTATTGGAGGAATACGAAAGAAGGGCAAGTAAGGTCGTAGCCAAAGTTAACTATCAGCAAGGGTTTCTATCTAAGGGAAAGAAGGAAAATACACAAAAAAAGGAAGCAAGACTTCAAATGATATAATTGTGTTAAGAAAGGACATTTGGCTCGTGATTGCAAATCTGCACATACTGCAGCAAAGGCAATGCTAAATGGCGTGAGTAGCAAAAGTCTCCCTAGAAGTAGCTGGAGAATCGATAGCGGGTGTACAAATCACATGTATTGTGAGAAGCAAGTTTTTCATCAGTTGAAAAAGCACCGAGAGAGAGAGTCTATTTGGCAGCAAATTTCTATATATATTCTGACGGAATTGGGCAAGTATATTTGGAATCAAATATTAAAAATGTATGTTTACATGACGTACTATATGTGCCCAAACTAACATTTAATTTCTTGTCGGTGGCTAAATTGACGGATGAAAATTTGTCCGTGAAATTCGAGAATGACGTCGTGATAGTCCGAGATGGTGATACTAATGTGCTGATAGGAAGAAAACGTGAACAACTGTACATTTTCGAAAAAAACCATTGAGACTTGGCAGATGTGTGCAAAGATATCAAATAATGAAACTTTACTATGGCACAGACGTTATGGGCACCTCAACGCTGGAAGTTTGCGGGAGTTGGTAAAAAAGAATATGGTTCATGGATTAAGTCTTAAATTAGAGTGCACGACTTGCTACAAGGCAAAGATTCATGCCGAACCATTTCCTAAAAGGGCGGAAGGATCATCCAAAGATGTCCTTGAATTAGTCCATACAGATAGATATATGCGGTCCCATGAGAGTTACCTCAGTTGGTGGATCCAAATATTTTTCTTGATCATAGATGTAGTCATCTCGAGAATGATATTTGTCTATTTAAAAAAAAAACAAAGGTGACATCTTTAAAGCTTTCGTTAGTTAGCAATGGCCGAACGACAAACAGGAAAGAAGTTAAAAGTAATCCGTAGCGACAATGGCCGCGAGTATTTGAGTACCAAATATTCGACATGTCTTGAGAAGCTTGGGTTCCAAAGACAATTAACTGTGGAATACACTCCACAACAGAATGGGGTGGCAGAAAGAGCCAACCGAACTGTGGTCGAAATGGCGCGATGTCTTTTAATAGAGTCTGGTGTGGACGAATCCTTGTGGGCCGAAGCAGTGTCAACATCAGTTTATTTGAGAAATCGTAGTCCAACCGTTGCCATACATGGAGTAACACCACTGGAACGATGGAATGGCAAGAAACCTACAGTAGCCCAATTTAAAACATTCGGCTGTAAGCAATCAAATTAGACAAAAGGACAGGAAAATCAAAATTTCAACCGAGGGGACTCGAGTGTATACTAACTGGATATTGCTCAGAGTCGAAAGCGTATCGGTTATTTGATCCGAAGACTAAAAATATGTACAAAAGCCGAGATGTGAAGTTTTTAGAAGAGTCCATTGAAAATCCTAAAGATAACTGTGATCCGTAATTGTTACATCGGTTTCAAGCCAACAAAATGAAAATAGTGATGTAGACGAAACAAACGAACATCAAAAACCCAGCCAAGAAGGAGGTGGTGAGCTACAAGCCGAGGAACAACAAGTCGAAACTGTTGAAGAAAGTATATTGCGATTACGACAAGGCGATGGAGATATTGAGAGAAAGTTTACCGGCTGATTATTCTTCTTCGACGGCTTCTATGTTAACAGAAAGTTAATGAAAGTGATGGAAATGGCCATAAGTCGATCAACGGTAGTTTCGAGAAATAGGAAACATATACAATTTGAGTTAACTCCGTGGATAAATAGAAATATACAGAGCTTGATTACACACAAGCGAAAACTCTTGAAGGCAAGGCGAAGATTGAAGAATGTTCAACTAATTGAGAGAGAGCTAAAGAGAATTAGTAGGATTATTAAAATAGCTACAAGAATTTGCCGAGAGAATTATTATATTGAAAACCTTACGAATGTGGAAAATGACAGTAGGAAATGTTGGTCTTTTATTAATGATACCCTTGGTAGATCCAGACCCAGAAATACAGAATTGATGGATTCTGATGGTCAATTAATTTCAAGTGACGAGGAGAAGGCGAATAGACTCAATGACTATTTTAGTAATGTTGTTGGGGAACAAAGAGAGGGGATTGAGGTGCTGCCGGGTGACAACGTTAATTGTTTACGTACCCTATATTCTACTAACAAACGTTTTTTGTTACGTTATATAGATGTTCAGGAAGTTTTTGATGCCGTGTCTCGGATTGTAGTCAATAAAAGCCCTGGATATGATAATGTGGCACCAAAATTTATTAAAGAATGTGCAGATATTATTGTGCCAGTTCTACACGATATATTAAATAAAATGATAAACTTTTCGGTGTATCCAGATGTCCTTAAGGTACAAAAAATTGTGCCTATTGCGAAAGAAACAAATGCGAAAACAACGGATAAATACAGACCAGTTTCAGTTTTACCTTCCATAAATAAAGTATTTGAGAAGATAATTTATGACAAATTACTTAGTTATATGGAGGAAAATAAATTCTTATACGATTTTCAGTTTGGTTTCAGGAGGGGTTGTGGTACACAAGATGCGGTTGTAAATGTGGTTCGATTTGTTTGTACTGCTTTCGATGAAGGATCTAGTGGAGTCTGCGGTATATTTTTCGACTTCACGAAAGCCTTTGATCTCGTGGATCATGACATACTTATAGAAAAGATGAGGTACTATGGAATACAAGGGAAAGAACAATTATTGTTTCGGGATTATTTGAATCGCCGTAAGCAGTATGTGCACATCAATGATTGCAGTAGTGTTAGGTGTGACGCGAAGTTCGGAGTACCGCAGGGTAGTTGTTTAGGCCTTCTTTTTTTCTCGATTTTTTTGAATGATTTGAAGAACCTAGATCTGAGGGGGAAACTATTCATGTTTGCGGATGATATAGCATTGTTTTATCCATACTCGCGTGATATAGTGGTAAAGGCTATGATTGAGAGAGACGCCGCATTGATACTTGAGTATGCTCGCTTAAATAGGCTTAATCCACAGAAAACGAAGTTAATTCGATTCAGACCTCGTATTTCTGATCTACATGCTAACTTCTATGTAAATGTTAACGGGGAAAGAATATATGAATCAAGTTGTGTAAAGTATTTGGGAATAACTTTGCAGAGCAATCTGTTATGGGATCTACATATTAAGGATTTAAAGAAGAAGATACACACAGAGAAGATATTAGTTGAAAATCGATTGTTGTAATGAAAATTCTGCATTTACAATGAAATCACAGTTGTGTCAATCTATTTACTTTATTTACAACCATTATTTCGTTTCTGTTTCCATTTGGCGCTTATTATTATAGATTTTTGTTTGTAATACCATTCAAATAGTTGTCTGAACTAATTGCCTCTCTTACGAAAATTTTTTATCGAATTCGATACGCACAACCAACCTTATAAATCTTTTATAACTGTCATTTAGTATTCAGCACTAACAATTGGTTTTCAGAGCCGAATTCCTTTGGAAATATTTTTAAATGTCAAACAATTTATTACTAATTCTTCAATGTTGAAGGAAAACGTGTTTTTTTAATTTAAAGTAAAAACCACAGGAAACGGATTATTTTTCAGCCATATCTAAGTTTATTTGAGTCCTTGGTGGAGTGCCACTCAAACATTTTCACGAACAACTCGCGCAGGCTTGAGGATACTCAATGCTACCAGTTAGATAAATAGTGCGCATCTTAAATTGTTTAGGATCAAATGCAGATTGAGTTGTATTATGTTTTAGATGTGGAACAATTTTATTGTGCGAAAACAATGATAATGACTTTAAAGATCATCTCCACATCTGCCGTTTATCTGTGAAACCCAAAAGGAAGTGACCATGGCGAGTAGATTCTTATTTATTTTTTAAAACTACACTCTAATTTTCTGATTTAATTTGTTGTGGTTTTAGACGGGATGTGTTGGCCAATTTTTCTGATATACCACTATGTACTCAGTTCGGACTCCAATTATAAATACTACTGAACGAAGAGCTCCAAAGATTTAACTCCAATTGCCGTTAATAGTGATCATTGTTTTAAATTGTTATCAATGTATTGTATTTAGGTATAAAGTTATTTTATGTACCTTTCTATCATTTAAAAATATAAATAAAATACAATATTTTGAGGAACAATTAATTTTCAATTCGGTTAAGATGTTAGTAAAGTTGGGTGATACAACCAAATGAACAAGGGGCAACGACCAATTTCATTGTCTAATACAACCAACCCCACGTATAGTATTAGTTGGATTTCCCATAATTCGATTGAGACGACCGAATTTATCGGGTATCACAACTACCAACAGTTAGTTGCTGCAACTGCCAAAAGGAGGTTGGCAATAAATTCGGGTATCACAACCAATTTGTATTCTCTGTGTAGCACCAGCCGTGGGAATTTTGTATAAGTTTAAAAATAAACTAAGTATGAAGGTAAAGTTAATGATTTACCAGGCATTGATACACTCCCATTTGAACTATTTGGCAATTGTATATGCATTCAATAAGAATTGTGCTGCTATGAGATCTTTGCAACGTATGCAGAATAAGGCCTTAAAAATAGTATATGGTCTACCTTTAACATACCCAACAATCTCATTGTACAATGATGTTTCGAAAGCTATACTGCCTATTTATGGATTATATGAATGTCAAGCTTTAATATTCGTTTACAGAAACATATATAATATCGGACATCAAACGATTGTTTTTTCTCAAAACCAACTTGAATTCAATACGCGAAATCAGTCTAATCTTCGAATTCCAAGATGTAGATTGGAAAGATGTAAACAAAGAATTGATTATAGGGGAGGAGTAAAATTTAACAATTTACCCATTAACGCAAAGAATTCTGAAAAAATTTCTGTCTTCAAAACTAGATGTAAGTCGTATTTATGTGAAAGATTTGAAACGCTTCTTTTGTCAGTCAAGTAATTTTGAAATAACATTAATTTGAAGTCCTTATTGTTATTATTTCATTTTCTTTTGACTAACCTATAGATTTTGTATTGTATCTATTGCCAACTTGCCTCTTTAAAGCCTTTAATTGGCGCTGAGGCCGCATTTTACTGAGCTTAATATATTATAAATATGAATTATTTAAAAAAAAAAAAAAAAAAAAAAAACCGCATCTAACGATGTAGATGTAAAAGTATTACGATCTGGAAGGCGTATAGAAAATAATTTCATAAAAAATGAAGATGTAGTAGCTCCGATGTCAGTTCAAGAAATCGAACATCGTAATGACCGAGAGATGTGGCTAGAATCAATGAAGGAGGAGTACAACTCTCTGATTGAAAAAGGAACGTGGGAACTTGTAGATAGACCTGACGGCGTATCTGTCATCAAATTTAAGAGGGTTTTTTACAATGAGACATGACAAAAATGGAAAATATGGCATAAACGACGCCAAAACTTTTTCTCGTGTAACACGATATCCACGGTTCGCTTGATATTGGCGTTATCAGCAGAACTAAAATTGTATGTACATCAGGTAGATGTTACAACTGCATATTTAAATTGCGATATTGATGTTGATATATATATATATATATATATATATATATATATATATATATATATATATATATATATATATATATATATTTATATATATATATATATATATATATATATATATATATATATATATATATATATATATATATATATATATATATATATATATATATATATATATATATATATATATATATATATATATATATATATATATATATATATATATATATTTTTTTTTTTTTTTTTTTAGAATAATTATTTGTAGTATATTCGAATAATTCAGTATGTTATGATAATAAAAACTTCGTTATATTGGATTAGAATTCACGTAAAATACTTCATTTGAAATATTTAAAAAAAAAAAAAAATATAAAATATATATATATATATATATATATATATATATATATATATATATATATATATATATATATATATATATATATATATATATATATATATATATATATATATATATATATATATATATATATATATATATATATATATATATATATATATATATATATATATATATATATATATATATATATATATATATATATATATATATATATATCGGCTATTCATTATACTTTTTTCTTTTAAATCTTTCAAAATGAAGTATTTTACGTGAATTCTAATCCAATATAACGAAGTTTTTATTATCATAACATACTGAATTATTCGAATATACTACAAATAATTATTCTAAATTAGGCTATATCTATATGGGAACTATCTATCCATGAACTTATCGATAAATCTTTCTCAAATGTAAGATGTTCTCCATATTTGAATTGTTGCTCTAATAGATAAATCAATTCCACTCAAATAATCATAACGCCTGCGTGCGAACCATATTACTTTACCTTGTGCATTATAATCTGAAGCGGTAAGAAGCCATACCCTGTCAATAAAACTGCATTAAACTGAACCTGGATTACCTTTTTTTCTTTTATTTGCATATAATATAACTGCTAACTCTTGCGGAGATACATTTTAGTACAATACAGTCCGCTTATAGAATACCGCATTTGTTCATGGTCCTATCGATCCGTCAGGAAAATTGAAGGAACTGATTTGCTATATGTGTTGGATCACGTCCACTTCCTTTTAATTTACAAACATATTTTGACCAAATACTATGGAGAGAAGGTACGTACAATTTATTAAATTGTGAACGGTCAGGGATATCAGTGTTTGGTTAAAAACTTAAATTGGAATCAACTAACTTTGTACAGTGATTGGTGGGTTGTAATTATGTACTGAATTTACTGCTGTTTTTCATCTGAAAATTTGACTCAGAGAGCACATAGTCACCGCATATTAAACACAATTTGTAAGCTTTGTTATGCAAGGCTAGTGGAGATAAGAAAGAGAAAAGAACTCTTTTCGATGTTACTTTCATTTAATTTGGTGCTTCACGAGTATCCAATACATAAATTTCAACTGCGTTTCAAATAGACAACTGAATTTAGGAATATATGAAGTTATTTCTTTCCGAGGAGAAATAAATATTTGAATGTAAGAGGAAATTATCTCTTTGGAAAGATTTTGACGACACTTTGTTTCAAATTTTATGTTCTGCGACTTCTTATTTATTTATTTTTTATTTATAGTTGATACTAAATTTATAGTAAATATAATATTAGTATAAAGATATAAAAAACATTGACAACTGAGGCCATCATGCTGCCAAATAAAGGAAAAGAAAACGGAACGAAGAGACAACATATGTCTTACATTTACATGGAATATTAATTTCAGTTTAACATATCTCTTCTGTTGTCAATGCTGTGTGTTCGATTTTCTTGTACTTACTGGTAATATTCCGCTGTTAACATTTGTCTACTTATTGTCTGCATTTAAATTCCACATATTCCATGCATGCTGTAAACATTGATGATCGACATTTCAGATGACTAATGGTAATATTTTATTACATACATCGGCTCCGGCATCAAATATTCTTACATTCTTAACATGTGTAAAGACTTATCTTAACATTCATTCATTCTCTCTTGCAACATATGTACCAATATTCAACACTCGCCTGCAACAAACCAGTGGGAACTCTTTAAATGTTACTTTTAGTGGAAACATACCATAATATCTTTCGAACGAGTAAAATAATTCCATGCCTCGAATATCTTTGCTAAAAAACGTAAAATACAGCCCAATTATCACTTCAAAAAAAAAAAATAAAATAAAATACAACACAAATCGGATATTGAAACTTAGTGGGGCAACACTGATTTTCTTTCATTTCATTAATGCCCACCACTGATGAAGTGAGAATAGTATCTTGATTATCAAGAAGTGCACATGTGATCATACAAGAAATTGAAAAATTAATTTTAGAAAATATGAACTATATTTGTGATGGAATTTTTGAGATGAAGGAATTTAATAAAGAGGAAGAACGTGATTATTAAAGGAAAGATAAGAGAAAAGTTAGAAAGTTATTGTGTTGTTTGCTAAAGACAAGGAGGAGGAGTTATTGTTTTTTTTTTGCATGAATGTGCCATTTGGAATCTACTATCATTTGCCGTTGGAGAAGGAATTTGTTTGGCCATTGGAGTGAACAATTTCCCTAGAGTTTTTGCATGTGCGTTGGAGCTGCTTTAATACTTGTCATTTGTTGGAGTTTCTAACGATGCCTTGGTACACGGTTTAAGTTGTGGGTGGACACCAAATGCAGCAAGGTGAGAGGGGTTTAATCTTCTTGTATTCGGTGAGTCGTATTGTAATCATTGATTGGCTTACTAACATCTTGTTTATGGAAAGAAGCTTGCATAAAGAAGAGGAAAAGTTGCTAAATTCTTATTGCATGTGATATTGGAATTCTTTTCTCGATCGAAAAAAGAAGACAAATTTAATACTTGATCACATTATATTTATGACCGCTCCAGACGGAAGAGAAATTGGAAATTAAATAAAATAATTCTCATAATAGTTCTATACCGAAATTGGAGGATCATTTTGAAGAGTTTGATAGTAGAGTTTGGCTGGAAGAGAATAATTTGCTTTGAAGGAAATAATTTATAGTCGTTTCAGATATAAATAGTTCTTGGAAATTTAAGTTATATTTCATACGAATATTACTTGAACGGTAAATGTGTCTAATGTTTGAATTTGGGAAACACTATTCCGAGAATTGAGGAATGGCACAATAGGTCCTAATTTGTATGTACCGAGAGTGAGTGGAAATATTTTGAGAGAAGGGTGAGCCCTTTGGAGGATCTATCAGAACACTAAACCATTAATTTATGGATATTTTATTGTTGTTGAATTTTTATATTTTACACTGGGTTCTACGAGTATTATTAAATTAAATAAATAATTCTTAAATATAAATGATTTAAACAAAAGAAAGGGAGAAAAAAAGAAATTAAACCAAATTGAATTTGTGTGATTTCATGAGTATAAGTTAATGGAATAGTATTACAACAACCACATTGCTTACTGAACTGATAAGTTTTACCTTATACAGAAGGGAAAATACCCTATAAAGGTAAACACTCATATTTTTTCATTTTCACATCATGAATCCCCAACATTGGAGTTGATTCAATTTATTTATTTCGTCCCAATAAGTTAGGACTTGGGTTTAATTTTATGTTTTTACACGTCATATGAAGATTCGAACCCTTGAAAACAAGTTGAAGTCAACTAGAAGTCCGATTAATTTTATCCATGGGTTTGATTTCAAAATGTTTTGCTAATATCACTTTGATTGAATAAATCAAAAAATAAGCAACAGTTCATTATTGCTACGTCTAATACCCTGCAACAGCAACAACAACAGTTATTTTGAGGCGAAATATGGTTCTATGAATGAATGTTGAGCATTGAGTAAATCGAGATAAATTTGGCATGTGAAGAAAGAGAGAGAGAAAGAGTCAAAGAGTGCTCAGACGTTTGCATGTATGAAACCAAATTTTAAAGAGAGACTGATTACAAATTTTCATGTCTGAATTTTCACCTTTACGCCCATTTTAATGAAGCTCCGTTAACTAACGAACTTTTAAACCGTATTATGGGCATAGCTGCCATCTTGCGTATATATTCCATATGCCAGTTAGAAACTTACCTGCTGAAAATTTTTCAGTTAAAGTTAACCGGAAAAAAGATTTTTCCATGTTTCTTTCTGTTAACTGGCAGTTAAAGCCTAACGGAGCTACATGAAAATGTCCGTTAAAGTACTTAATTAAATTTCTATTTTGAACAGAATTCATAGCTATCCACATCATTCTAATATCTAAACAATTCATTTGATACCATATGAGTATTTCGGTATTCATAGAACTGTAAAGAAGAAAGAAAGAATTACATCTCACGTAACTCTGTAGAGTTTCGATCATCGACCTGTAAACTTAGTTTTCTCTTACCATAGAATTTTTTTTAATAACAGACATCTGTTAGTTATTCTTTGCTCTAAGGGAAGAGATATTGTTAAGAGAGATATAATTTACTCTTGATTCCTGTTCTCTTGTATGTATCTCACAGATATTATCTCATCCAATATTGGAATAAAGCTAGTACTACACCATCTGGATATTTTTTTTTAAATAGTCTCTATATTGAAAGTGTATTTTTCTTTGGGTGTGAAACATACGAACAATTGTTGAATTTAGGAATTTGATAATTGCTCTAGTGGAGTTCAAACTTTTAAATTTATTTCATCTGTTGCATATGAGCACTTCATGTGTTGAACGATAAATATTGCATTACTTCATATTACTGTGGTTTAAATACTTACTTCATTTAAGCTATTTTTATCGTTACAATTTGAAATTTTAAATTAACGGAAACTAATTTAAATAAACTTATATCTATAATTATCAAATTCGTAACACTGCCTCCCGCTTAAGCCTGTTCGTCCCGAACAGGCACAGAACCTGTTCCGTAAGGATCCAATCGTTCCAGATGTACAATTTTCGTCTTTGATCTAGGGCTGTCGTCCTTCTGAATCCAGTATACAACATCATTGATCTTCTTGATGACTTTGTATGGGCCTTCCCACTGTGTTTGCAGTTTAGGACACAATCCTTTCTTTCGTTGCGGGTTAAATAGCAGAACCAATTCTTCTTGGAAGCCCTCAGTATTTACAGCACGATCGTATCTCGCCTTCATTCTGTTGCTGACCATTTTTATTTTGTTGCGCACTGATTCGTGAACTTCACCGAAAGTGTTTGGGATGTCGTTTCTGTTTTCTTCCATGGCGAGCTCATTAGGTTTAGAGCCGAATATCAGATCTCCAGGCAACTTCAACTCAGTTCCGAATAGAACATTGGCCGGTGTTCGAGAGGTGGAATCATGAATGGCAGATCTATAGGACAGCAAAAACTTTGGTATATGCTCGTCCCAGTCCCTCTGGCCGTTGTCCACCACTTTTCGAAGATGTTCCCCCAGGGTGCGATTAAACCTTTCTACCATGCCATCGGATTGTGGATGTAATGGCGTAGTCCTCGTTTTCTTGATACCAAGGGATTCACACATCTCTTTGAATATGGCCGATTCAAAATTTCTTCCCTGGTCTGAGTGAATCTCGGACGGCACACCGTAACGACATATCCAGTTTTTGTTGACCACATCCACAATCGTTTTTGCCTCTTGGTTTGGAATTGCATACACCTCCGGCCATTTGCTGAAGTAGTCCATGACCACAAGGACATAACGGTTTCCAGAATCACTTACTGGGAAAGGGCCTGCCACGTCCATTGCTATTCTTTCAAACGGGGCTCCTGGTCTATACTCTTGCATAGGACCTCGACTTTTCCTTGTTGGACCTTTCGCCTTCATGCACTTCTCGCAATTGGCTACCCATTCAGCAATTGATTTCTGGCATCCAACCCAGTAGAATCGTTGCTTCACTTTCTCGGCTGTTTTGGTTATTCCCAGATGACCTCCACTGGGACCATTATGGAACTCCGCCAAAACGTCTCTTATTTTGGAATCCGGAACGATGATCAAATTTCGGCTGCTCTTGCCATCTTCGCTTTCCCATTTACGTTGCAGGGATCCATTGACTAGAACTAAACTATGCCATTGAGCCCAGTATGATTTCATAAGTGGACTTTCGGCAGCGATGTCTTTCTTGCTGGGTTTCTTATTTTCTTGTTTTGCCGAAATAATTATTCTCAGAATGGGATCTTTACGTTGCTCTGTTGACCAGTCTGTGCCAGATTCGATGTGTAACTGCCTGACATTTGGTTCAGCCTTCGAGTAGCGTCTGTTTTCTACATTGCAATGCCGTCGTGTCAAGGCTTGATCAATAACTTGTTTGCCACCTTTTCTATTATCCGCAAATTTTGAATTTGAGTCGCTTGGCTTTGTGGTCGCCTTCTTCTGATTATTGTTTAATGGAGATGGCGAGATTGACCCCAACGTCTTACGCCACGCTTTACATTCCCGGGAAAGATGTCCAGCCTTATCACAGTTATAGCATTTTATTCTAGATTTATTTGCCTGCTGCTTCATTTCATGCATTATCTGCCTTAGAGCCCTTTTACCAATTCGATGACTGATTTCGATTCTTCACACTCGGTCTCTACTCTGCGTACTTTGTGAATTTGAGGCCGTGCCAGCAATCTCGCAGTCTCTTGTACAAGTGCAAATGTTACTGTTTCTGTGAATGTAGCTTTTTGTGCGGCATATGTTGCACATTTTATCTCAGGGTCTCGAATGCCGTTCACAAAAGTTTCAATCTTGATACGATCTATAAGAGGATGATTCTCTCCAGGGTATGCCAAAAGCACTAGCCGATCAACTTCTGTTGCGAAATCTTGTAGGGTTTCATTCGATTTCTGGATTCTTCCTCTCAATTCCATTCTGAAGATGTCTTGCTTGTGCTCTACACCATACTTGCGTTGAAGTGCCGCTATTACTTCATTATAGTTATTTCTAGAAGCAGCGGGAATGCTTTGTATCACATCAGCAGCATTGCCCTTTAATGCCAATAGAAGTTCAATTGCTTTATCATCGTCATTCCACAAATTTCTACAAGCAACCATTTCGAATTGGAATTTGAAGACATCAAATGACGTTGAGCCATCGAAAACAGGAGTTTTGATTTTTGAGCCCTCGATTACGCGCACGGGACCACCTTTAATTTCCAGGTCAGCCATTTTTTTCTCCAGGTGTAGAAGTTTCTCATCGTGAACCACAATTTTCTCATCTACGGAAAGAACTTTCTTATCCAATTCTATAATTTGACCTTCTATATGGCCCATACGTTTCTCCATGCTTTCAGAAATTTCTTGAAGTTTTTCATTGAGAATTCTAGAATTTTCGTCCATCTTTTTTGAATTTTCGTCGAATTTTTCTTCCAATTTTTTAGAATTTGCTTCCATTTTTAAAGCGTTTTCTTCCAGCAGCTTTCTTGAATTTTCTTCCATTTTTAGAGAATTTGCTTCCAGTTTTCTAGAATTCTCTTCCATCATTTTGCTCAAAACATTGAGCATTGAGGTGTAATCCACAACACTTGAAGCCGCAGATGGATTTTCTACACTGCTGGTATTGACGAGCATTGATTCGTCAATGTCCTCCTTATAATCAAACTCATGCGTCGCAATGTCCATATTACGCCGTTCAAACTCTTCCAGTAGACGCTTTTGAAGCTGGGCCTTATTGCCTGTTGTCGGCAGCTCCAGTTTGCTCAATTCCTTTTTTAAGTCTTCCACACGAAGCTCATTAAACTTCATTATAGATTTTTTTTCGTTATTTCACTTCCGACACCAATTGTTACGTTTTTATATTTAGGCGTTTTTAATTACCCGACAATTAAAACACTGTTCGTTTAAATAACGTTAATCTACAATTTATTTACTATGACTTCACTTTACAATTCGTTCACACTGATGTTATTCGTTTGACGCTTTAATTAAGACTGACTCGTTAGCAGCATGCGAGCGCTTTTATATATGACGGGGTGGCAATACGAGAACATTATTAGACAATGCTAGAAGGATCTACGACCATTAAGTTATTCGTCTGGTGGCTGCTAAACACATACACACTCACATAGATATATACTCGCATTACTACAACAACAATGACAATAGACAATGAGATGAAATGAGAATGCAGAATAACAAAGCAAAGGGGTTGCTATTCTATGAGAGAGTAAGAACTAACATTTCGGTAAGCAAACAAAAGAACATAAAAGAAATTCAGGAAAATACTAGAAAATGAATAGATGATTCCAACAAGTGATAGCGAAATTTTATCGTTACAATTTAAAATTTTAAATTAACGGAAACTAATTTAAATAAACTTATATCTATAATTATCAAATTCGTAACAATACGTTGATGATGTTCTTTCTGGGGGACATTCTCTGCCTGAAGCGAAATATTATTTAACTGAACTTGTTGATCTACTTGACTCCGCGGGATTTCCTTTGAAAAAGCTTACAGCAAATCATGCTGACATTTTGACAAATATGCCCCCGAAGATCTTCTAAATGAAGATTTCTTGAAACTGGAGAATACAAGTGAAGCGAAGACATTAGGCATTCGATGGAATGCAATGAATGACTCGTTTTATTATAAAGTTTCTGTTATTACTGTTCCGACTCTTCCTTTGACAAAAAGGAAAATACTGTAAATTATTGCCAAAATATTTGATCCCGCTGGCTGGTTAGCTCCGATTATAATTAATGCAAAAATCCTTTTGCAACAACTGTGGATTGACGGTACTGAATGGGATGAGGAAGTCAAACCTCATTCACTTGAAAAGTGGAACCAATTTATTTTGAACTTTCCTGATATTGAACTCATTAAGATCCCCCGGTGGATTCATTACTCCCCGGAAAAACGGGTCCAAATCCACGGCTTTTGCGATGCTTCGGAGAAAGCATATTGTGCTTGCATATATGTTTGCACCCTTTCCTCGGAAAATACTCGAACTTCACATTTACTCGCATCAAAAAGCAAAGTGGCTCCCTTGAAAACTTTGAGTTTGCCTAGATTAGAACTATGTAGCGCAGCGCTGTTGTCGAGATTACTGAAAACTGTTTCTCAAAACTTGACTTTCTCAATAACTGACATATATTTATGGTCTGATTCTACGATTACCTTGGCTTGTCTAGACATGCCACCATACAACTGGAAAACCTTTGTGGCCAACAAAGTTTCTGAAATATTGGAAAACGTGGGTAACGTCACGTGGAGACATGTTCCAACGGCAGATAATCCCGCCGATATCGGTACTCGTGGGTGTACTGCATCGGAACTTAGCACTAACTCGCTTTGGTGGCACGGCCCGAAATGGCTTTTAAAATCTGATGAATTCTGGCCAAAATCCATTACATTCAAGGAACCTGATCTGGATCGAAAAGTATACACTTTCTACACTGATATTCAAACTGATGACATCTTAGATCGTTTTTCTTCTTTCGATCGAGCTCTACGGGTATTATGTTACATTTATCGATTCGTTAGAAAATGTAAGAATCAAACTTTGCCGAGCATACAAAATAACTTCATCACTAAGGAAGAAGTAATGATTGTCAAATTCAATTTAATACGTTGGGCGCAAAAGAATTATTATCCATCTGAATATCAAGCACTTGAGAGCAACATGCCCATTAGTTCAAAAAGTAAATTGCTAACGCTAAACCCAAAACTTGATGAGCACAAACTGTTACAACGAGCGACATCCAATAATACTGCCTGAGAAATCACGTTTCTGTAAGCTATTTATTGATTTTACTCATAAGATGTTGCTCCACTCTGAACACCAAGTCATGTTGCGCGCAATTCGCCAGGAGTTTTATGTGGTCCGCTTAAACAGTTCAATAAGACACTGTATAAGGAACTGTCACACCTGTGCGATTTATAAACACCGTATTCGTACCCAGATCATGTCGTCGCTGCCAACTGAAAGATGCACTTTTTCCTTGCCATTTACGTATACTGGAGTGGACTTTGCGGGTCCATTTGACTTGAAAACATCTAGACTTCGGAACGCAAAGCTGCACAAAGGATACGCCGCAATTTATGTATGTCAACTCGTGCTGTTCACTTAGAGGTTTGTTCGGAACTGACAAGTGAGGCGTTTCTGTCCACTTTCACTCGATTTGTCGGAAGGCGAGGATTCCCTAATAAAGTTTATTCTGATAATGGAACGAATTTTGTTGGCGCTAGTAGGGCACTTAAGACTGAATATGAGAATTTTTTGAGAAATGTTCAAGGATCTGTTTCTGAAAAATATAGTACACATGGATTTCGTGGCAATTTATTCCGCCTCACGACCCACATATGGGAGGATTGTGGGAGGCGGCTGTGAAGAGCATGAAAACTCACTTACGAAAAGTGGCTTCCAATATTAAATTCAGTTTTGAGGAATTTTCCACTTTACTAATTCGGATAGAAAGCATTTTGAATTCACGACCTCTTTCACCCATTAGCGAAGACCCCAATGAATTGATTCCACTGACTCCTGGTCACCTTTTGAGAGGAGTGATTCTAATGTTCGTGTCGCTGAAATGCGGACACAAAACGGAACACTGATTCGCCCATTAGTAAAACTATGTATATTACCAAACATTTCCTACCGTTCACAACTTAATAAATTTACGTTTACAGCTCAGAGGCATACATTGAAAAAACTGCCAAGCTTTTTACAACATGGATGTTACAAAACGAAGACAAGAAGTGAAGGAAAAGCGATTTTGCTTCAAATGCCTGTGTTCGTCCCATATCCGTAAGTGGTGTAGATCTCGCAAAACCTGCATGGTGTGTAACAATAATCACCACACACTGTTGCATGTCGACGACCACAATAAGCCTCGCCGTTCTCATCAAACTCATGCTTCCAGCTCGTCACAAAGCTCTCACCGCCAAAATTGCAGTCGCCCTAATTCAACACGGCCATCGATTAGGGCTAACCAGCCACGCCATCATGCCACTAGCGAAAACCAAGGTTCACTGCGTACCCCTCCATTGGTACACGAACGACTGAGTCGGAAAAGAAAAATCCACGTTTTTCTCCCCACTGCTTTAGCACGGCTTCTTACACCTGATGGTCCTGTAAAAGTGAGATTAATGTTGAATTCAGCTGGCGTACGATCTTATGTCCTCAAGTCTATGGTACAACGTTATCATCTGCCAACCACTCGGAAAAACGACGACGAATTCTGCACACTCAGCCTGCAATCGTTCTACGACTCAGCAGTAAATATTCAGATCACCGGAGTGGTTCAACGTCGATTTGAGGTAGAAACACCAGAGACCACGGAGGACAAAAAACTGCAATCAATTTACAATCATATAGTGGACTTAGCTGACCCCCATTTCTTCAACCCGGTTAATATTGAAGTAGTTATTGGAAACGATCAGCTTTCTAAGATCCTATTGGCGGGCCTTATACAAACATCTCCCTCTATGCATACACTCATAGAAAAAAGTCTGCTAAAAACAGCAGTCGATGTCTGCTGTTATATTTTTGTACTTCAGGGCCAAATGAACAACAATTTATAAAATTTTTAGGTTATACATTTTTCCCCAAAGCATATTAAAGAACCAAAAGTAGTTTGTGGTATATTTTTGCACTGTAATATACCTACAAGCTCCTAAATACGATCAGCAAACATTTTGTTTGCTGTTATGCCTCAATTCGATAAATATTCAGTCTGCTGTTTTAGCAGACTTTTCTGCTGTCCCTACTAACAAATTTCTTTGGGTGTATAGCTCAAAGTTCAGTTTTTGGATGGGTTATATCTGGTGCTTATAGTTATTAAGTTGCAACGCTGCAAAGGGGGCGGAATGTTGAACTGCGTTCTACAAAATTTTATAATTTTCTTTAAATCTCTCAAATGAAGTATTTTACGTGAATTCTAATCCAATATACCGAAGTTTTTATTATCATAACATACTGAATTATTCGAATATACTACAAATAATTATTCTAAATTAGGCTATATCTATATGGTAACTATCTATTCATGAACTTATCGAAAAATCTTTCTCAAATGGAAGATGTTCTCCATATTTGAATTGTTGCTCTAATAGATAAATCAATTGAGAGAGTTTAGTGACTTTCGAGCGGGATCGAAAGGAGTGCTTACTTTTCTCACATTTTCCATTCGGTTTTCTTGCAGATGGTTTAAAATCATGTTTCTTTGTGAAATTTGCAATGATCCCGTTGGCGTCTTTCTCTTTACTTCCATCCCCAGAAAGAAGTCAACCTTTGTATTTTATATTAAAAAAATTCCCTATTTTTCATTTTACCACTTTTAGTTCATCCTCCTTGGAATATATATATATATATATATATATATATATATATATATATATATATATATATATATATATATATATATATATATATATATATATATATATATATATATATATATATATATATATATATATATATATATATATATATATATATATATATATATATATATATATATATATATATATATATATATATATATGTGTTTTTGAAATTTTCATGAATATAACAAAGGAATTATAATCTTCACTGAAGAATTTAACACTGGTAGAAAAAGAGATGAACACGGAACAGGTTAGTGATTTGGTTAGGGCGGAAGTGAGCAGGGCGCTCGCTGCACAAAAACTTGAATTCGACAGGAAATTAGACGCGATCACTAATCAGTTTTCGGTGAGACCTACAGTTGAAAAATTTATTAAAGTTCAAATTGATCCTGCGGTGCAGTGTGATATAACCCTCGACGCGATAAAATCCCTACCGGAATTCTACGGCCACCCAGGCACATACGTGTCCTGGCGTGAGGCCGCACATAACGCATATGAGTTATTTGCCTTATATGATGGCAGCGAACGCCATTACCAGGCAGTAGTTATTCTGAGAAATAAGGTCAGAGGAGCCGCTGACGCAGTGCTCTCCTCATTTAGTACAGTTTTGAACTTCAGGGCAATCATTGCCAGGTTAGATTTTACGTACGCGGACAAACGCAGGATATACCTCATTGAGCAGGAAATGTCCACTCTGAGACAGGGCTCAATGTCCCTGCTACAATTTTACGACGAAGTAGAAAAGAAATTAACTGTTTTAACAAATAAGACAATAATGTCGTATGAGAACACGGTTGCTGAAACGATAAACGATAAATATAGGGCGGATGCTCTTAGGGTGTTCATATCGGGGCTAAGAAAACCCCTTTGTGATATTCTTTTTGCGTCGAGACCATCCGACCTCCCTTCTGCTCTGGCTCTAGCGCAAGAAGTAGACGCCAACAGCGAGCGGTACGCTTTCGCAAAAAATTTTGCGAACAGAACCAATGAAAATTACTCTCTCAGGAAGAGTTTCTCGAATGCCGACCACAATGTGGGACAGAAGAACCCACATTATCTGGTTAGCAAACAAAAACAAGATGGCCAATCACCAGTCAGTAGTGTTCAAAGGCAACGCACCAGTGACAGAAGGCGTATCGAACCCATGGAGGTGGATCCCTCTCTGTCACAATTCAAACATGCTACAAGCTTCCCTGCTCATGATTGGCAGCAGGGGTATGGACAAAAACGGGCTGCTAACTCAGGCCGATATACAGGACCAAAAGTACAGAGAGTGAACCACCTCAATGACGAGGATGATCCGACGGATGGAGAACCGTACGAGGAAGAGGCAGAGCAGGCCGTGGATGATATCGAATGCGATGAGCTAAATTTTTTAGAGTTAGGTCCCTCCTACCTTGGATTTCAAGGTCGATAGGGGGGAGGGAATTGAAACTCCTTGTCGACACAGGGGCTTCAAGGAGCTATATCAAACCCCTGTCGGAGCTTAAAGGCGTGAAACTTATTCAGAACTCCTTTTCTGTAAAGTCCATTCACGGGTTCACACCCATCACACATAAATGCAAAATTAAGATCTTAGGAGTCATACATGACTTTTACATTTTGCCGGAACTGAAATCATTTGACGGGGTCATTGGACTCGACTTACTAAATAAGGTACACGCTTCTATCGACTTGAAAACAAATACTATAGCACATGACAATGGAAAAGAAATTATATTTTTTATATCTAGTAAGGATATAAATCATTTGCAAATACAAGCCAAAGCTGTTCCAAACCGACTTAGAGATGCATTTTTCAAAATGATTGCCAATGTAAATGGAGTATTTGCAGATCCTAACGAGGCACTTCCGTATAATACGAATGTGGTTGCGACGATTCGTACGGAGAATGAGGACACTGTGTACTCAAGGTTATACCCGTATCCACTCGGCGTTTCAGATTTTGTGAATAAGGAAGTACAGGATCTATTAGCAAACGGAATCATCCGAAAATCTAGATCTCCATATAATAACCCAGTATGGGTAGTGAAAAAAAGGGTCTGGATGAAAATGGACAAGAGAAAAAGCGGCTAGTGATAGACTTCCGCAAGCTTAATGAGAAGACAATCGGCGATCGGTACCCAATTCCAAATATCGCGGAAACCTTATCAAATCTTGGTGGTAGTACATTTTTCACAACACTTGATCTTAAGTCAGGTTTCCATCAAATTCTCTTGTCAGAATCGGATAGGGAAAAAACTGCATTTTCGGTGAAAAATGGTAAATATGAATTTTGCAGATTAGCTTTCGGGCTAAAGAATGCCCCAAGTATCTTCCAAAGGGCGATAGATGACGTGTTAAGAGAACACATCGGGAGGAGGTGCTTCGTCTACGTAGACAATGTAATCATATTTTCGAAAAACGAGCAGGAACACCTGAGAGATGTGGAAGTAGTGTTAAGAAGTTTATTCGACGCCAATATGAGAGTCTCAGCAGAAAAATCAAAATTCTTTCAAACAGATGTCGAGTATTTAGGCTTCATTGTGTCACAAAAGGGAATTAAAACGTGTGCAGAAAAAGTCGACACAATTAAAAATTTCCCTGAACCTGTCACTCTAAGAGGACTAAGGTCATTTTTGGGCTTGGCAGGATACTATCGCTGCTTCATTCGGGACTTCGCCAAGATTGCGAAACCGCTTTCGAACATACTTAGGGGAGAATACGGCCGAGTAACTGCGACACAGTCGAAAAAAATCAAACTTGATTTGACTGTTGAGCAGAAAAGAGCCTTTAATGAGATAAAAGAGATAATTGCGTCTGATGACGTCACGTTGTCATACCCAAATTTTCAGAAGCCATTTGATTTGACAACGGATGCCTCCTCTCATGCCATAGGGGCCGTCCTTTCACAGGAGGGTAAACCTATCACGATGATATCTCGTACATTGTCCAGGACCGAAGAACACTACGCTACTAACGAACGTGAGTTACTAGCCATTGTCTGGGCGCTGAAGACACTTAGGAACTATCTTTATGGCGTACCAAAAATAAACGTTTTTACGGACCATCAACCGCTTACATTTGCAGTTTCGGATAGAAATCCAAACTCCAAAATTAAGCGATGGAAGGCTTTTATAGATGAATGCAACGCAAAGCTGATTTATAAGCCGGGAAAGGAAAACGTGGTGGCCGACGCGCTTTCCAGGCAGCCTTGGAAAATATGAGCACAGAGACTGTGCATAGCGAGGAGTCATCCACCAACACTATCGAAAGAACTGACAAGCCGGTGAATTGTTTCCGTAACCAAATAATCATCGAAGAGGGCGTAGAACCTCAGAGAAAAACGTTTATAATTTTTGGCAAAAAAACGAGACATTTGATTACGTTCAGAACCGAAGACGATTTGATCAGACATCTGCAGGAGGCTGTGAAAGTAGACGTTGTGAATGCCCTTCGATGTGACCTGCACACGTTGGCACGATTCCAGCATAAACTGGTTGAACTGTTCCCAACGGTGAAATTCAGGCACACAGAAAAGCTAGTCATCGACATTACGGACCCAAACGAGCAACAGGAAATAATTGCTACCGAACATAATCGAGCACACCGTGCGGCACAAGAAAACGTGAAGCAGATACTACAAGATTATTTCTTCCCGAAAATCGAAAAGAAAGCTAAACAACTTGTAGCAAACTGCCGCGTGTGCTCCCAAGCGAAGTACGATCGCCACCCGAAGAAGCAACTCATTGCTCAAACACCGATTCCGTCATATTGTGGAGAAATCCTCCACGTTGATATTTTTTCCACGGGGTCGAAGTATTTCTTGACTTGCATCGACAAATTTTCAAAATTTGCGATAGTGCAGTCATTGAAATCCCGTACGATAGTGGACGTTAAGCCACAGCTTCTTCAATTACTAAATATGTTTTCCAGCACGGAAACTATTTATTGCGATAATGAGAAATCTCTCAACTCGCACTCTGTCAAGACTACGCTTAAAAATACTTTCAATATCGACATCGCGAACGCCCCACCACTACACAGTACCTCTAACGGACAGGTAGAGCGATTCCACAGTACACTGCTGGAAATATCGCGCTGCCTCAGAATTGACAAAGGTTTAGATGATATCGAGGAAACGATCCTATTAGCCACAATCGAATATAATAGATCTATCCATACGGTGACTGGAATGAAACCTATTGACATCTTTCATTCCACATGTGATAACACGGAAATTTCTTCACGTCTAAAAACTGCTCAGGATAAGGAATTAATTACGCACAACAAGGGAAGACAAGATAGAGAGTTTGCTGTAGGAGAAAAAGTTCTTGTAAAAAATAACAAAAGGTTAGGAAATAAACTTACACCTCTTTATACCGAGGAAGAGGTTGGAAAAGACCTAGGTACAACCGTTCTCATAAGAGGGAGGAGGGTCCATAAAGACAACTTGCGCTGAAATTTCTTGTATCATAACGAAGGCATAACATCATACCTATATCATGAATTGAACAAGGTTCCACTTTTACTTTCAGAATTGTTTTTATATCAGTTATAGCCGTCTGGGTGTCAACAACAACTGGACGGTTAATAGACTATTCAAATGCGAATTACATTCCTGTATCAGGCGGCGACTTGGTAATTTGGGAAAATTTTGGATATATCAAGCATGTTACCAATCTAACCCTATACGAGCAGCTTAGAGACGAGACAGCCGACGCTATGAACCACTTTCCCCTGTCACATATGAAGAAATTACTACAGGCAGACATAGCTCAGATAAGTAGATTAATAAACACAGTAAATACTCATCACAGGCAAGCGAGAAGCCTGAATGCGATAGGGACGGTCCTAAAATACATCGCTGGGACCCCGGATCATGACGACTTTGACAGATTAAGAAATACAGCGGAAAACCTAATCGACTCCCAAGACAGACAGTTTACTATCAACACTGAGTTGCAAAAGGAAATTAATAGTCTCACTGATACAGTAAATAAAATTTTGAGAACGCAAAAACAAAAGGAAATAGAAACTGGAAATCTGTATGACCTTCTTTTAGCTAGAAACAGGGCAATAATAACAGAACTAGATAGTATAATTACCTCAATTACATTCGCAAAAATCGGAATTCTGAACCCTATCCTTTTAAACAACAATGAAATAAATTCTATCATAAAAAAAGAACACTCCACAAACCTCTCTGTATCTGATGTTATGACCATAGCTAAGATTAAAATTTTGCAATGTAATAATGTAATTTATTTCCTAATTCGTTATCCTATTCCTAAGTTTAGATGTAAGAAAATTATCATTTTACCAGTAGCTCAGGGCCATAAAATGCTTCACCTCGAAGAGTCCACCCTAGCAGCATGCCACAACCACACGTTAGCAGTAAGGAACTGCAGCAACTCAATGCCAACGTTTTGTTTATCATCCCCAACCAC
>NW_027445782.1:0-131895 GCF_050003625.1 Haematobia irritans
CTGATATAGACTTTTGCACGGTAATTAGAGAGCCAGAATTGAAATATACCCTCCACCATTGTATAGGGGGTATATTAACTTTGTTATTCCATTTGTAACACATCGACATATTGCTCTAAGACCCCGATATTAGCATGTCCGTCCCTCTGTTGAAATCACGCTAACTTCCGAACGAAACAAGCTATCGACTTGAAACTTGGCACAAGTAGTTGTTATTGATGTAGGTCGAATGGTATTGCAAATGGGCCATACACACAGAAAAAAATATCACCAAAATATTTCCAATTAAAAAGTTAATTGAAGTTGAAAATTTTTTCAATTAATAAATTAATTGATACAATTAACTTTTTAATCATGATAGAAACATTAAGTTAATTAAGTCAATGATTGAAATTTTTAAAATGTTTAATTAAAAAATTAATTGATACAAAAAACTTTTTAATCAAATTCGGAAGACTAATTCAGTTAAAAAAAGTGCTGATTTTTATTTACTTTTTTAATTAAAAATGTATTTCAAACAATCATTTGTTAATCCAAATAAAAACTCTAAGCCAATCTTACTAAGTAATTAAAAATAGTTACCTTTTTAAAAATAGTTACCTTAATATATTAATTGCGTTTTGCAATCAACATCAATTAAATTTTTAATTGAATCAATTAAAAAATTAATTGAATTTTGCTGAAAAAATCAATTAATTTTTTAATCAAGAATTTTTTCTATGCCCAATTAAAATTGTGATTGATACTATCATTTTCGTGATTGAAGACATTTCAATTAAAAAATTAATTGGATCAATTAATTTGGTGATTGAATCAGAGAAACATTTTTTTGTGTGCAGGTCCACTTTTACGTATAGCCCCCATATAAACGGACCCCCAAATTTGGCTTGCGGAGCCTCTAAGAGAAGCATATTTCATCCGATCTGTCTGAAAGTTGGTACGTTCTGTTAGTATATGGTCTCTAACAACAATGCAAAAATTGGTCCACATCGGTCCATAATTATATATAGACCCCATATAAACCGATTCCCAGATTTGGCTTGCGGAGCCTCAAAGAGAAGCAAATTTCATCCGATCCGGTTGAAATTTAGTACATTGTGTTAGTACATGGTTTCTAACATCCATTCAAAAATTGATCCACATCGGTCCATTAATTATATATAGCCCCCATATAAACCGACCCCCAGATTTGGCTTGCGGAGCATCTTAGAGAAGCAAATTTCATCCAATCCGGTTGAAATTTGGTACGTGCTGTTAGTATATGGTCTCTAACAACCATGCAAACATTGGTCCATATCGGTTCATATATAAACCGATCCTTATATTTGATTTCCGGTGTCTTTTGGAGAAGCAAAATTCATCCGATCCGGTTGAAATTTGGTATGTGGTGTTAGTATATGGTCTTTAACAAAAATGCAAAATTGGTCCATATCGGTCCATAATCATATATAGCCCCAATATAAACCGATCCCTAGATTTGGTATTGGAGCATCTTGGAGGACCAAATTTCATCCGATAAAGTTGAAATTTGGTACATTGTGTAGTATATGGCCTTTAACAACAGTGCCTAACTAGGTCCATATCGGTCTATAGTTATATATAGCCCTCAGATAAACCGATGACGATGTTAAGAAGTTTTATGATACCTTGCCTTCGGAAAGTATTATCACAACCCAAATAATTCGATTGTGGATGACAGTATTTTGTAGAAGTTTCTACGCAATCCATGGTGGAGGGTACATAGGATTCGGTCTGACCGAACTTACGGCCGTATATACTTGAGTTTCTTTAAATAAATCGAAACCTAAATTGTATTAAAAACCCAAAACTAAAATATGTGTTTATGATTTGGTCAAACTAATGGTTTATAATTTTCTTATATTTGCAGGAATTGAAATAGTAAAAGGAGACGAAACCAATAAATAAATAAAACTGTATTTAAAAACGTAAGTAAGCAAATCTAATTTGGAAGTAAAGGGTTAACACAAAAATTTAAGATTTCTCCATATGAATGAATAAAAGTTCACTAAAATCATTCATATACGAATTCAATTCAGTTAATTTTTGTTTATTCTATAGTGCATAGTGGTGGTAGAGTATAGTGGTATATGTATAGGAAAATGTCAACGAATATATCCCAGCAAAAACTAGGTAACCACATCTCATTACAATTGACATTACCAGGAGTAAAGCTGTCATTACACGTTGCATAACATTGCGGCGAGTTATAATGACTAACTTGTAATGACAAAAATAAATACTTCTCGGTAATTTTCGAATTGTTATTCTCAAATTTTTAGGCAGTTGAAGTTAGCGAACTTATAAAATAGAACAAATGATGGTACCATTAGTATAATTATTCACATAATCGAGCGCCTAAATAAAAAATCAAAAATAATATGTAATATGACGGTAATTCTGAAAAATTTTCCGTTAAGAAATTTTTATCACAAATATTTCATAATAATTGTGTTTAATGACATTATCATATTATGTTTTAAATAAATGCTTTTTTATACCTCATTCGCATTACACTTCCAAAATGCGCTTAAACTAAATTTCAAATGTCATTTGCCTTATAAAAAAGAAACTTAAAATCCACTTTTAGTAGATTCGAACCTTATGTGAATTGGCTATTGGATATATTATAACGTAATTCACGAATCCAACTCCCTAAAACAACCTACATCTATTTCTATTTTAAGTGTGAAATTAATTTGCGTGTAATCTTATTTAGATTATTTATTAGTTTTTTGTTTATTTATACAATATTCGTTTCTATTCAAGTAGTTCTCCTATTACAGCATCACTCGCTATATTTTGATCTATTGTAATCGGCGACAGAAATCAATATTTTCGAGATTTGGTTGGCTGAGACAATAAGTGGCTATTTTGCAAACTTTGGTGTATCTACGAATAAGTCATTACATATTAGGTGATTATATGCTTTAAATGCACTACTTATTTTATGGCCGAAAGTATGCCTGGGGAGAAGTACTTTCCTTCTAGGACATGCGTATGTAAATGTAATCCGAAGCGATGCCGATTAATAAGTGGTTATTAATTTTAAAATAGGCTTACCTACAAGATTACCGGGTAATTAGAGTTTTTGCTGGGTATAGAATGCATTCTTCCTAATTTCGATGAAAATCACACCGTTCAAACCAATAAAAATGTCTTTGGCGCTATACGGAGTTAAACTTTCTTCAAAATTAGTTCATTTTAACTCAAAGAAGAGGTCACCATTTTCTGGGTGTGTTAGATAAAAAGGCACAATAAATGCCTGTCACTTATTGATCGTTGTACATAAAGAAGTATATAAATAGTTATGAATGACTATGAATATTAGCCAAATTTCAACCGGATCGGGTGAAATTTACTCTTCCAAGAGACTCCGGTGGCCAAATCTTGGTATAGGTTTATGTGGGGGCTATATATAATTACTGACTGAAATGAACCAATTTTTACATGCATGTTAGAGGGTATGTAATAACATCACGTACCAAATTTCAACCGCGTTTGCAAGATAAATCTGGGGGTCGGTGCGGTCCAGTACGACCCATTTGCAATACTATCCGACCTACAGTAAGTTATCAAGTTTCCAGTCGATAGCTTGTGTCGTTCGGAAGTTAGCATGGTTTTCCCAGACGGACGGTCAGCCGGACAGACACACAAACGGAAGGACGGACGGACATAACTAGATAGTAGAGGAAAACCTTCCGCTAGGACATTATTCGTTTCCTCCTTAACCAACATATCCGCCTCATCATTCTCCATTATTCCATAGTGCCCAGGTAACCGCTACCGGTTAATTCATCAATATTTCATCCTTCCGTATACATATTCAGAGTTCCGAAAGAAGAGGTCATTCCTCCACACTTGGTATCGGCTTGTGTTGGCTTGGTATTCTAAACACGCTCAGTGACCATATGGTCCGTCACTCTATAATGTCCGGCAAGAATATCAGTATGTCTATAGGCAGTTCTATCCAGCGTGTCCACGCTCTTAAGTCTCATGAGTCTAATCAGTGTTACTATGAGCATTTATAACAAGGCCGGCTGAGCTGGTTACACTCCCGTCTAGAAATGCGTGACTTAGGATCTGTCTCATTCGGATATAGACAACCATCATCCAAATGCTTTGACGTTCAAAAAAAATTATTTTCGATTTGAAAGATATAGCAAATTGTCTATAAGGATAAATTGATTCGAACTTGCGTTCACATTTTATGAACTAAAAGGGGTTGAAAGCGTACCAAAAGTACCGAGGTATTGTATTTATACTCAAAAAGTTTCAAAAGAAATATAAAAGTGTCAACTTTATCAACCCTGACCGATGTGTGAAAGCTCTCATTGTAGTGGTGAAGAGTGATCCGCCTTCGTTTTTCTTAGAAAATAACAAACAAATGGTTGCGTTCTTTGTTTTTCTAGTAGTACGATTGCGACATGTCCAATTTTTCCGTTAAAAACAGACAATAATTTTCTTGGAAGTGCTTTATGCGCGAGCAACTTTTGTTGGATTAGTATCGATACGCACCTTTTTTGAACGATTGACAAATTGTGTAGGTTTCAAATCGAACAAAATGTTTGACATTGAATATTGCATGTATGCTTATTTTAATTTCCTTTTACGGGCGAGATTAATACTTTAAGTTGCTGTAAATAACACAAATGCCACTCGTATATCAAAACGTTCTGAGTACATAAAGCCTTTAGTTTTAGGATAGAGCTCTCAGTTGGGAGATTGCCCACTCCCGAAACTAGGCAGGCCTCGTAGCCTAGAACACATTATTTTCGCAATAACTACATATTTGATCATTTAGAGAAGAATTAGTGGGCAGGAAAAAAATACCCGTTTCCAAAAATTTTGTGTTTTCTTAAAATATTTTGCTATTGATTCCGAGCCAAAGAAGCGCGGTGTTAAATTAATGACACAAAAGGTAGATGTTTCAGCCTGGAAGAAGTCGAAACCTATTTATTGGTTTTGAAACACTGTGACCACTAACAACTACTTCATAACTGTTATCTGCATCGGCCCAATCATCGTTTGTTCGTCTCTTGAAATAGTACTGCCTAAATACTGTCATCATTGTAACACAATGCCCGCAAAACAAAACGAAAAACTTAAAAAAAAGTACTGCTGTGTGAATTGAATTTTTAAATGAGTTTCAATAGGGCTCCTTCAAAAAAAACTGAAAATTTCCCTAAAAAACATCTAGATAAAGGGAACTTTCTCCTCCTTCAATCCTGACAAAAGCAAATTGAGAACTTCGTTCTATGACTCTAACAATTTTCATTTTTTGAATATTCTTTGATTTTTCCAAACAACAAACAGGGAATACGTGCGTCATGCGTTTGCCATGACTAGCAAGTCTGTGGACAAATTCACTTCAATGGAAATGTACACCAATCGTTTCGGAGTATAAAGAAAAAAATCTACAGAATTTCCCAAATTCAAAGCACATGTCGAACTACACAGTTCAATGAGAAAATTGTTTAATGGTGGTGGTAGATGCGTTTAGTATTTGCATAAATGACGGGGCGGATCGGTCTTGTTAGCTTGATACCATTGGCGATACGCTATATTTGGAACAAAGTATGTACGGTTGACATTTGGGTTTGATTATGTAGGAGTTTTATTTGCGAAAATGTTAAAACATAATGATTTTTTTTTTTGATGACCACACTTTCATTCCGTTTGTAGCACATCGAAACATTACTCTTAGACCCCATAAAATATATTGATACTGGATCGTGATGAAATTCTGAGTCGATCTAGCGACGTCCGTCCGTACGTCTGTTGAAATCACGTTAAACTCCGAACGAAAAAAGCTTGAAACTTGGCACATGTACTTGTTATTGTGGTTTACTTTGTTGCAGAACATTTCAGCCATAGATACTTAGGGATTTTGTTATGCCCAATGAAGCCATAAATTTGGTATAGTTCGTTTAGGATCTACATTACCTATAGATTTTAAACTTCAAGAAATCAAATCGAAATATCAGTGTATGGGGACTATCATTCTACAATATTTTCATGACATTCCTCAAAATGAATCGGTGCGTCGTCTCTGTTCAGAGTAAAACATGTAGGTTAGGTTTCACTATAGCGAGCATTCTCGTATCTTAGAAACTTGACAATTTGATTTTATTCGATCTTTTTTGGTATCAAATAGAAAATAATCATTCAATTTTCCTGAAATAAATCGGACATATAGTTTCTGAAATACAATAACAGTGTACGGACAATTGTTTGAGACGGTGTATATCTGTGATACCCGTTTTTCGTAAACGTGTGAACATGGGTTACCGCATCTTTTTACAAATTTTTGGCGACTATTTCTAAAATTGGAAAATTTTTGACTTTTGTGATCATTGAAATTCGACGAGAATTTTTCATCATTTCTATACCCTTCACTACTGCGGTAGAGGGTATAAGTTTGTGCAGGAATAATTTGAGATTCATCGTTTAGTAAACCGATCGTCATAGAATTAAATTTTGAGTCGATTAGGCGATGTCCGTTTGTCTGTCTGTCTGTCTGTCTGTCTGTCTGTCTGTCTGTCTATATGCGTAATTTTGTGTGCACAATACAGCTCGCAGTTTAAGTCCGACCGTCCTCAAATTTGAAATAGGGTTTTCCTTTGACAATCGGTTCAGATTTAGATATAGCCGTCATATAACAGCTCGGCTGATAAGTCCCCGGTCTAACAAAGAAAAATACATTTTTTTTTGTCAAAATTCGTTTTTATTATTCAACATAGTTCCCTTCATGAGCGATACAACGATTACAACGACCTTCCAATTTTTTGATACCATTTTGGTAGTACTCCTTCCGTTTTGCCTCAAAATAGGCCTCAGTTTCGGCGATCACCTCGTCATTGCAGCCAAATTTTTTCCCTGCGAGCATCCTTTTGAGGTCTGAGAACAAGAAAAAGTCGCTGGGGGCCAGATCTGGAGAATACGGTAGGTGGGGAAGCAATTCGAAGCCCAATTCATGAATTTCTGCCATCGTTCTCAATTACTTGTGGCACGGTGCGATGTCTTGGTGGAACAACACTTTTTTCTTCTTCATATGGGGCCGTTTTGCCGCGATTTCGACCTTCAAACACTCCAATAACACCACATAATAGTCACTGTTGATGGTTTTTTCCTTCTCAAGATAATCGATAAAAATTATTCCATGCGCATCCCAAAAAACAGAGGCCATTACATTGCCAGCGGACTTTTGAGTTTTTCCACGCTTCGGATACGGTTCAGCGGTCGCTGTCCACTCAGTCGACTGTCGATTGGACTCAGGAGTGTAGTGATGGAGCCATAGTTCATCCATTGTCACATATCGACGGAAAATCTCGGGTGTATTACGAGTTAACAGCTGCAAACACCGCTCAGAATCATTAACACGTTGTTGTTTTTGGTCAAATGTGAGCTCGCGCGGCACCCATTTTGCACAGAGCTTCCACATATCCAAATATTGATGAATGATATGACCAACACATTCCTTTGATATCATTAAGGCCTCTGCTATCACGATCAACTTCATTTTACGGTCATTAAAAATCATTTTGTTGAATGTTTTTGATGTTTTCGTCGGTACACACAAAAAAATTTCACGAAAATTTTTCCAATTAAAATTTTAATTGAGTTTTAAAAAATATTCAATCAAAAATTTAATTGATTCCACAAATTTTTTTAATTGAAACAAAAATCAATCACAAAAATAATAGTATCGATTAATTTTTTAATTGGATCAATTAACTTTTTAATTGATCTTCAATTAATTTTTTAATTGATACTATCATTTCTGTGATTGAAGACATTTCAATTAAAAATTAATTGGATCACCTAATTTCGTGATTGAATCAGAAAAAAACTTTTTTGTGTGTAACCACCGCTTTCGGGCGTCCACTACATTCACCGTCCTCCGTGCTCATTTCACCAAGCTTGAATTTTGCATGCCAATCAATTATTGTTGATTTTCCTGGGGAGTCCGGAAACACATTCTTGCTTCCACCGTATTTTTTCCCTTCAGAAAACAGTATTTTATCAAATTCCTTTTTTTCCATTTTTTTTTCACAATAACAAAAGTTGCTTCACAAAAGACGCTCTATCTCACAAACTAATTGACTTACAGACGTCAAATTTTGACACGAATCATTTGAAGGTTGTTACTATATAAAAATAATATGAATTTAATACTAGCGACGCCATATATGTGTCAGACCGGGGACTTATCAGCCAACCTGTTATATTGGTATTTATCAAAGTTCAGATCTGTATATAGCTCCAATATATATCTTTCGTCCGATTTGCCCTTATATGGCCTCAAAAGCTAGTTTTTTGCCCTGATTTGATACAAATTTTGGACAAGGAGTACTATTAATAGTATCGTTAATTATACCAAATTTGGTTGAAATCGGTTCAGATTGCGATATAGCTTCCATATATATCTTTGGCCCGATTTACACTCATATGCTCACAGAGGCCAAAGTTATACTCCGATTTACTTGAACACCGAGAGTAGAATTAACATTTTAGCAATGTGTGCCAAATTTTGTTCAAATCATTTCAGATTTAGATATAGCTATATAGCTATAAAATTCTTTTATGATTTCCCCATTATGTGGTTGAGATTTAATATTGAGATTCAAATAAGACTTCGACTTGTGGAAATATCGTCCGATATTCCAATATTCTTGTAAAATCGTCACTGCTAAATAGAAAAAAGTAAAATTTAACTCAAATTGTTCTATATTTCTAATACATACACACAAAAATTTTTTTATTAGATTCAATCACAAAATTAATTGATCCAATTAATTTTTTAATTGAAATGTCTTCAATCATGACAATGATAGTATCAATCACAGTTTTAATTGAGCATCCAAAAAATACTTGATTAAAAAATTAATTGATTTCATTAGCAAATTTCAATTAATTCTTTAATTGATTCAATTAAATTTTTAATTGAATTAATTTTTCAAAATTCAATTAATTTTTCAATTAAAAACGAAACTATTTTTAATAGCTATATTACATTTCAATTACTTTCTATAACTATTTTTAACCCTTTTTAGTTTGATTCCAAAATTCATAGTTTCAAAAAATTTTAAATTTTAAGAATTAAAAAAAAACATATACATCAATCATTTTTTAACTGTCATATTCTTCCTAGTTTGATTAAAAAGTTAATTGTATTAATTAAATGTTTAATTGAAAATTTAAAAACTCTCAATCATTAACTTAATTGACTTAATGTTTCTAGTTTGATTAAAAGTTTAATAGTATCAATTAATTTTTTCAATTGAAAAAGTTTACAACTTCAATCCACCTTTTAATTGGGAATATTTTGGCGATATTTTTTTCTGTGTATGTATTGTCCGATAAATTAAAAATTCCCTTTTGTACAATTGGATAACTAGCTTTATATTTCCCATTTTTTTATCAATGCTACGTCCCAGGGAGTATACAAAATTGTCTCCAAATTGGTTCAGTATAATACAGTGAAGGGTATAATACTTCTTCAATATAAAAAGGGCTAAATCACATTAATCTTCCAATTGAATTTCGACCTTTCAACTTTTCCATTAAAAATCGAGCAGTCGACTTGATAATTAAAACAAACGATTAGTCAATTTTGACCAACAGCAAGAATACAAAAAATATTTTTGGTCTTCAATCACGAAATTAATGTGGTTACTTTTTAATTGCAATGTCTTCAATCACAGAAAAATCAATTAATTAATGCATACAACTAATTTTTGTGATTGATTTTTGTTTCAATTAAAAATTTAGTTGAATAATTGAATATTTTTAAAAACTCAATTCTACTTTTAAATGGCAAAAGTATCGGGCTATATTTAATAGTAGATTTTGAAGATTAAAAAAAAAAAGACTAAGAATTTTCGATGGTTTTTGGCACAGAGTGGAATTAATTAAAAGTAATTTTTTGACTTTCATTTGGAGATTTTTTTATATCGTAAACCAGGGTATAATAAATTTGATCTGCCAAAAAATGTGCATACCAGAAATATTGATTCTAGACCCCATAAAATATATACCGATCGACTCAGAATCACCTCCTGAGTCGATTTAGCTCTTGGTGTCCGTCCCTCTGTCCATGTATTTGTTGTTCGCAGGATTCCGGTCCCAATTATTAATCGATTTTGATGAAATTTGGTACAGGGTGTTTTTTGGGTACAAGGACGAACGCTATAGAATTTGGAAGAAGTCGGATCAAATTAAGATATAGCTTCCATATATATGTATCGCCCGATTTCGAAAACCTTTTGTGGTATCAACCAAACCTTCCAAATATCATCCAAATTGGTTTAGATTTAGATATAGCTCCCATATATATGTATCGGTCGATTTTCACAAAGTTTGCCATAATACTCTTATTTATTAACCAACGTTACATAAATTTCAAATTTTGATGTATTAGACGCACTAAATATTTATCCATACATGTATCCATACTTGTACATAAATATATTGGCCGATTTGCACAAATTTGGATTTATTACCCAAATTAATTGAGCGATGTCCTCTTTTTTTAATAATGGAATCAATATTAGTGGCATACAAATTTTTCAATTATATAGCTCCTAATATCAGACATTTCTGTTCAGATTGTGATAAAACTCCCATAACTATGTACCCCTCAATGTTCTTTCATATTGAAATGCGGGTTATCTCCCAATCCTATACCACTCATACCCCACAAACAATGTTTAATAATTCAGTAGGGGTGGTTTAGGGTATGATATAGTCGGAAACACCCGACTTTCTACTTTGCTCACTTGTTTCTCTTAGAGACATATTTAGAGACACATTTTCTAGTCGAAATAAAGTTAGCTTGTTGCAAGATAGCCACCAAACTTCATCTTATCTCTAAATGGTGTTTTCCATATCAGTAGGTCTTAAAATATTCGTTGAACACTATCACTATCTAGGAACTATACAAAATTTTCAAATTTTTTACTACATTTTTTTAACGTTGAGATTTGATTAGAGTTCGCATTTTTATTTGTTGTTTTGCTCATCTCATCCTTCAATGTACAGCCATTGTTTGTCAGCTTCGATTTGTTTTTTTTTTTTGGTTTCAAATTCTTTAATTTTTTTTTTTTTTACTTTGTTGTTTGTTGACTAGAGTCGTTTGTTTTAACAGCGGTTTGTACCGAATATGATTTTTTTGGCAATGGAATACAAAAGCCAAAATCTCCGTTCAATACGTGGATGTATAGATATGAATGGTCTGAGCCATGAGCTATCTTAACACGTACTAAGAAATTTTGATCACGTCTCGGAAGTTTATGCCATTAGCGATAAGCTGGCATTGTTCTCTAAAAGGATAGAGACACTCACACTTAAGCGAATAGAAAACACATATTCACATTTTATGGCATATACACTAGGTTCGATTAGACTATAATTCCATACATTGAAATTTGTTAAAATATACAGAATAAGAAAGTAGAGAAATAGACATTATTTCAGAATAGAATAGAAGAACTCATTTAATTGAAACTTTCACGAATTAAGATTCTTTTCGAATAAAAATTTCAAAATTTTCGGGATTTGGCTGGAATTTTGGATTTTCAATGGGTGATCACGAATTAAGGTTCTTTTCGCTCTAGGACGCATAGTTTAGGAGATATGAGCAAAAGAAGTTTTTCATATAAAAATTTCAAAATTTTCGGGATTTGGGTCGATTTTTGGATTTTCTATGGGTGATCACGAATTAAGGTCCTTTTCGCTCTAGGACGCATAGTTTAGGAGATATGAGCAAAAGAAGTTTTTCATATAAAAATTTCAAAATTTTCGGGATTTGGGTCGATTTGTGGATTTTCTATGGGTGATCACGAATTAAGGTCCTTTTTGCTCTAGGACGCATAGTTTAGGAGATATGAGCAAAAGAAGTTTTTCATATAAAAATTTCAAAATTTTCGGGATTTGGATCGATTTTTGGATTTTCTATGGGTGATCACGAATTAAGGTCCTTTTTGCTCTAGGACGCATAGTTGAGGAGATATGAGCAAAAGAAGATTTTCATATAAAAATTTCAAAATTTTCGGGATTTGGGTCGATTTTTGGATTTTCTATGGGTGATCACGAATTAAGGTCCTTTTCGCTCTAGGACGCATAGTTTAGGAGATATGAGCAAAATAAGTTTTTCATATAAAAATTTCAAAATTTTCGGGATTTGGCTGGAATTTTGGATTTTCTATGGGTGATCACGAATTAAGGTCCTTTTCGCTCTAGGACGCATAGTTTAGGAGATATGAGCAAAAGAAGTTTTTCATATAAAAATTTCAAATTTTTCAGGATTTGGGTCGATTTGTGGATTTTCTATGGGTAATCACGAATTAAGGTCCTTTTCGCTCTAGGACGCATAGTTTAGGAGATATGAGCAAAAGAAGTTTTTCATATACAAATTTCAAATTTTTCGGGATTTGGCTGGAATTTTGGATTTTCTATGGGTGATCACGAATTAAGGTCCTTTTCGCTCTAGGACGCATAGTTTAGGAGATATGAGCAAAAGAAGTTTTTCATATAAAAATTTCAAAATTTTCGGGATTTGTGTCGATTTTTGGATTTTCTATGGGTGATCACGAATTAAGGTTCTTTTCGCTCTAGGACGCATAGTTTAGGAGATATGAGCAAAAGAAGTTTTTCATATAAAAATTTCAAAATTTTCGGGATTTGGCTGGATTTTTGGATTTTGAATGGTTGATCACGAATTAAGGTTCTTTTCGCTCTAGGACGCATAGTTTAGGAGATATGAACAAAAGAAGTTTTTCATATAAAAATTTCAAAATTTTCGGGATTTGGCTGGAATTTTGGATTTTCTATGGGTGTACACGAATTAAGGTCCTTTTCGCTCTAGGAGGCGTAGTTTAGGAGATATGAGCAAAAGAAGTTTTTCGTATAAAAATTTCAAAATTTTCGGGATTTGGGTCGATTTTTGGATTTTCTATGGGTGATCACGAATTAAGGTCCTTTTTGCTCTAGGACGAATAGTTTAGGAGATATGAGCGAAAGAAGGTTTTCATATAAAAATTTCAAAAGTTTCGGGATTTGGGTCGATTTTTGGATTTTCTATGGGTGATCACGAATTAAGGTCCTTTTCGTTCTAGGACGCATAGTTTAGAAGATATGAGCAAAAGAAGTTTTTCATATAAAAATTTCAAAATTTTCGGGATTTGGCTGGAATTTTGGATTTTCTATGGGTGATCACGAATTAAGGTCCTTTTCGCTCTAGGACGCATAGTTTAGGAGATATGAGCAAAAGAAGTTTTTCATATAAAAATTTCAAAATTTTCGGGATTTGGATCGATTTTGGGATTTTCTATGGGTGATCACGAATTAAGGTCCTTTTTGCTCTAGGACGCATAGTTTAGGAGATATGAGCGAAAGAAGATTTTCATATAAAAATTTCAAAATTTTCGGGATTTGGGTCGATTTTTGGATTTTCTATGGATGCTCACGAATTAAGGTCCTTTCCGCTCTAGGACGCATAGTTTAGGAGATATGAGCAAAAGAAGTTTTTCATATACAAATTTCAAAATTTTCGGGATTTGGGTCGATTTTTGGATTTTCTATGGGTGATCACGAATTAAGGTCCTTTTCGCTCAAGGACGCATAGTTTAGGAGATATGAGCAAAAGAAGTTTTTCATATAAAAATTTCAAAATTTTCAGGATTTGGCTGGAATTTTGGATTTTCTATGGGTGATCACGAATTAAGGTCCTTTTCGTTCTAGGACGCATAGTTTAGGAGATATGAGCAAAAGAAGTTTTTCATATAAAAATTTCAACATTTTCGGGATTTCGGTCGATTTTTTAAATTGTCTATAGGTGATCACGAATTAAGGTCCTTTTCGCTATAGGACGCATAGTTTAGGAGACAAAAGCAAAAGAAGTTTTTTATATAAAAATTTCAAATTTTTCGGGATTTGGCTGGAATTTTGGGTGATCACGAATTAAGGTCCTTTTCGCTCTAGGACGCATAGGAAGTTTTTCATATAAAAATTTCAAAATTTTCGAGATTTGGCTGGAATTTCGGATTTTCTATGGGTGATCACGAATTAAGGTCCTTTTCCCTCTAGGACGCATAGTTTAGAGGATATGAGCAAAAGAAGTTTTTCATATAAAAATGTCAAAATTTTCGGGATTTGACTGGAATTTTGGATTTTCTATGGGTGATCACGAATTAAGGTCCTTTTCGCTCTATGACGCATAGTTTAGGAGATATGAGTAAAAGAAGTTTTTCATATAAAAATTTCAAAATTTTCAGGATTTGGCTGGATTTTTGGATTTTCTATTGGTGATCACGAATAAAGGTCCTTTTCGCTCTAGGACGCATAGTTTAGGAGATATGAGCAAAAGAAGTTTTTCATATAAAAATTTCAACATTTTCGGGATTCCGGTCGATTTTTTAAATTGTCTATAGGTGATCACGAATTAAGGTCCTTTTCGCTCTAGGACGCATAGTTTAGGAGATAAAAGCAAAAGAAGTTTTTTATATAAAAATTTCAAATTTTTCGGGATTTGGCTGGAATTTTGGGTGATCACGAATTAAGGTCCTTTTCGCTCTAGGACGCATAGGAAGTTTTTCATATAAAAATTTCAAAATTTTCGAGATTTGGCTGGAATTTCGGATTTTCTATGGGTGATCACGAATTAAGGTCCTTTTCCCTCTAGGACGCATAGTTTAGAGGATATGAGCAAAAGAAGATTTTCATATAAAAATGTCAAAATTTTCGGGATTTGACTGGAATTTTGGATTTTCTATGGGTGATCACGAATTAAGGTCCTTTTCGCTCTATGACGCATAGTTTAGGAGATATGAGTAAAAGAAGTTTTTCATATAAAAATTTCAAAATTTTCAGGATTTGGCTGGATTTTTGGATTTTCTATTGGTGATCACGAATAAAGGTCCTTTTCGCTCTAGGACGCATAGTTTAGGAGATATGAGCAAAAGAAGTTTTTCATATAAAAATTTCAACATTTTCGGGATTCCGGTCGATTTTTTAAATTGTCTATAGGTGATCACGAATTAAGGTCCTTTTCGCTCTAGGACGCATAGTTTAGGAGATAAAAGCAAAAGAAGTTTTTTATATAAAAATTTCAAATTTTTCGGGATTTGGCTGGAATTTTGGGTGATCACGAATTAAGGTCCTTTTCGCTCTAGGACGCATAGGAAGTTTTTCATATAAAAATTTCAAAATTTTCGAGATTTGGCTGGAATTTCGGATTTTCTATGGGTGATCACGAATTAAGGTCCTTTTCCCTCTAGGACGCATAGTTTAGAGGATATGAGCAAAAGAAGTTTTTCATATAAAAATGTCAAAATTTTCGGGATTTGACTGGAATTTTGGATTTTCTATGGGTGATCACGAATTAAGGTCCTTTTCGCTCTATGACGCAAAGTTTAGGAGATATGAGCAAAAGAAGTTTTTCATATAAAAATTTCAAAATTTTCGGGATTTTTGGATTTTCTATGGGTGATCACGAATTAAGGTCCTTTTCGCTCTAGGACGCATAGTTTAGGAGATATGAGCAAAAGAAGTTTTTCATATAAAAATTTCAAAATTTTCGGGATTTGGTCGATTTGTGGATTTTCTATGGGTGATCACGATTTAAGGTCCTTTTCGCTCTAGGACGCATAGTTTGGGAGATATGAGCAAAAAAAGTATTTCATATAAAAATTTCAAAATTTTTGGGATTTGGCTGGAATTTTGGATTTTCTATGGGTGATCACGAATTAAGGTCCTTTTCGCTCTAGGAGGCGTAGTTTAGGAGATATGAGCAAAAGAAGTTTTTCGTATAAAAATTTCAAAATTTTCGGGATTTGGGTCGATTTTTGGATTTTCTATGGGTGATCACGAATTAAGGTCCTTTTCGGTCTAGGACGCATAGTTTAGGAGATATGAGCAGAAGAAGTTTTTCATATAAAAATTTTAAAAATTTTCGGGATTTGGGTCAATTTTTGGATTTTCTATGGGTGATCACGAATTAAGGTCCTTTTCGCTCTAGGACGCATAGTTTAGGAGATATGAGCAAAAGAAGTTTTTCATATAAAAATTTCAAAATTTTCGGGATTTGGATCGATTTTGGGATTTTCTATGGGTGATCACGAATTAAGGTCCTTTTTGCTCTAGGACGCATAGTTTAGGAGATATGAGCAAAAGAAGATTTTCGTATAAAAATTTCAAAATTTTCGGGATTTGGGTCGATTTTTGGATTTTCTATGGCTGATCACGAATTAAGGTCCTTTTCGTTCTAGGGCGCATAGTTTAGAAGATATGAGCAAAAGAAGTTTTTCATATAAAAATTTCAAAATTTTCGGGATTTGGCTGGAATTTTGGATTTTCTATGGGTGATCACGAATTAAGGTCCTTTTCGCTCTAGGACGCATAGTTTAGGAGATATGAGCAAAAGAAGTTTTTCATATAATAATTTCAAAATTTTCGGGAGTTGGCTCGATTTGTGGATTTTCTATGGGTGATCACGAATTAAGGCCCTTTTCGCTCTAGGACGCATAGTTTAGGAGATATGTACAAAAGACGTTTTTCATATAAAAATTTCAAAATTTTCGGGATTTGGCTGGAATTTTGGATTTTCTATGGGTGATCACGAATTAAGGTCCTTTTCGCTCTAGGATGCATAGTTTAGGAGATATGAGCAAAAGAAGTTTTTCATATAAAAATTTCAAAATTTTCGGGATTTGGATCGATTTTTGGGTTTTTCTGTGGGTGATCACGAATTAAGGTCCTTTTCGCTCTAGGACGCATAGTTTAGGAGATATGAGCAAAAAAAGTTTTTCATATAAAAATTTCAAAATTTTCGGGATTTGGGTCGATTTTTGGATTTTCTATGGGTGATCACGAATTAAGGTCCTTTTCGCTCTAGGACGCATAGTTTAGGAGATATGAGCGAAAGAAGTTTTTCATATAAAAATTTCAAAATTTTCGGGATTTGGCTGGAATTTTGGATTTTCTATGGGTGATCACGAATTAAGGTCCTTTTCGCTCTAGGACGCATAGTTTAGGAGATATGAGCAAAAGAAGATTTTCATATAAAAATTTCAAAATTTTCGGGATTTGGCTGGAATTTTGGATTTTCTATGGGTGATCACGAATTAAGGTCCTTTTCGCTCTAGGAGGCGTAGTTTAGGAGATATGAGCAAAAAAAGTTTTTCGTATAAAAATTTCAAAATTTTCGGGATGTGGCTGGAATTTTTGATTTTCTATGGGTGATCACGAATTAAGGTCCTTTTCGCTCTAGGAGGCGTAGTTTAGGAGATATGAGCAAAAGAAGTTTTTCGTATAAAAATTTCAAAATTTTCGGGATTTGGCTGGAATTTTGGATTTTCTATGGGTGATCACGAATTAAGGTCCTTTTCGCTCTAGGACGCATAGTTTAGGAGATATGAGCAGAAGAAGTTTTTCATATAAAAATTTTAAAAATTTTCGGGATTTGGGTCAATTTTTGGATTTTCTATGGGTGATCACGAATTAAGGTCCTTTTCGCTCTAGGACGCATAGTTTAGGAGATATGAGCAAAAGAAGTTTTTCATATAAAAATTTCAAAATTTTCGGGATTTGGATCGATTTTGGGATTTTCTATGGGTGATCACGAATTAAGGTCCTTTTTGCTCTAGGACGCATAGTTTAGGAGATATGAGCAAAAGAAGATTTTCATATAAAAATTTCAAAATTTTCGGGATTTGGGTCAATTTTTGGATTTTCTATGGGTGATCACGAATTAAGGTCCTTTTCGTTCTAGGACGCATAGTTTAGAAGATATGAGCAAAAGAAGTTTTTCATATAAAAATTTCAAAATTTTCGGGATTTGGCTGGAATTTTGGATTTTCTATGGGTGATCACGAATTAAGGTCCTTTTCGCTCTAGGACGCATAGTTTAGGAGATATGAGCAAAAAAAGTTTTTCATATAAAAATTTCAAAATTTTCGGGATTTGGGTCGATTTTTGGATTTTCTATGGGTGATCACGAATTAAGGTCCTTTTCGCTCTGGGACGCATAGTTTAGGAGATATGAGCAAAAGAAGTTTTTCATATAAAAATTTCAAAATTTTCGGGATTTGGATCGATTTTTGGATTTTCTATGGGTGATCACGAATTAAGGTCCTTTTCGCTCTAGGACGCATAGTTTAGGAGATATGAGCAAAAGAAGTTTTTCATATAAAAATTTCAAAATTTTCGGGATTTGGATCGATTTTTGGATTTTCGATGGGTGATCACGAATTAAGGTCCTTTTCGCTCTAGGACGCATAGTTTAGGAGATATGAGCAAAAGAAGTTTTTCATATAATAATTTCAAAATTTTCGGGAGTTGGCTCGATTTGTGGATTTTCTATGGGTGATCACGAATTAAGGCCCTTTTCGCTCTAGGACGCATAGTTTAGGAGATATGAGCAAAAGAAGTATTTCATATAAAAATTTCAAAATTTTCGGGATTTGGCTGGAATTTTGGATTTTCTTTGGGTGATCACGAATTAAGGTCCTTTTCGCTCGAGGACGCATAGCTTAGGAGATATGAGCAAAAGACGTTTTTCATATAAAAATTTCAAAATTTTCGGGATTTGGTCGATTTTTGGATTTTCTATGGGTGACCACGAATTAATGTCCTTTTCGCTCTAGGACGCATAGTTTAGGAGATATGAGCAACAGAAGTTTTTCATATAAAAATTTCAAAATTTTCGGGATTTGGGTCGATTTTTGGATTTTCTATGGGTGATCACGAATTAAGGTCCTTTTCGCTCTAGGACGCATAGTTTAGGAAATATGAGCAAAAGAAGTTTTTCATATAAAAATTTCAAAATTTTCGGGATTTGGGTCGATTTTTGGATTTTCTATGGGTGATCACGAATTAAGGTCCTTTTCGCTCTAGGACGCATAGTTTAGGAGATATGAGCAAAATAAGTTTTTCATATAAAAATTTCAAAATTTTCGGGATTTGGGTCGATTTTTGGATTTTCTATGGGTGATCACGAATTAAGGTCCTTTTCGCTCTAGGACGCATAGTTTAGGAGATATGAGCAAAAGAAGATTTTGATATAAAAATTTCAAAATTTTCGGGATTTGGCTGGAATTTTGGATTTTCTATGGGTGATCACGAATTAAGGTCCTTTTCGCTCTAGGACGCATAGTTTAGGAGATATGAGCAAAAGAATTTTTCATATAAAAATTTCAAAATTTTCGGGATTTGGCTGAAATTTTGGATTTTCTATGGGTGATCACGAATTAAGGTCCTTTTCGCTCTAGGACGCATAGTTTAGGAGATATGAACAAAAGAAGTTTTTCATATAAAAATTTTAAAATTTTCGGGATTTGGATCGATTTGTGGATTTTCTATGGGTGATCACGAATTAAGGTCCTTTTCGCTCTAGGACGCATAGTTTAGGAGATATGAGCAAAAGAAGTTTTTCATATAAAAATGTCAAAATTTTCGGGATTTGGCTGGAATTTTGGATTTTCTATGGCTGATCACGAATTAAGGTTCTTTTCGCTCTAGGACGCATAGTATAGGAGATATGAGCAAAATTAGTTTTTCATATAAAAATTTCAAAATTTTCGGGATTTGGGTCGATTTTTGGATTTTCTATGGGTGATCACGAATTAAGGTCCTTTTCGCTCTAGGACGCATAGTTTAGGAGATATGAGCAAAATAAGTTTTTCATATAAAAATTTCAAATTTTCGGGATTTGGGTCGATTTTTGGATTTTCTATGGGTGATCACGAATTAAGGTCCTTTTCGCTCTAGGACGCATAGTTTAGGAGATATGAGCAAAAGAAGTTTTTCATATAAAAATTTCAAAATTTTCGGGATTTGGCTGGAATTTTGGATTTTCTATGGCTGATCACGAATTAAGGTTCTTTTCGCTCTAGGACGCATAGTTTAGGAGTTATGAGCAAAATAAGTTTTTCATATAAAAATTTCAAAATTTTCGGGATTTGGGTCGATTTTTGGATTTTCTATGGGTGATCACGAATTAAGGTCCTTTTCGCTCTAGGACGCATAGTTTAGGAGATATGAGCAAAATAAGTTTTTCATATAAAAATTTCAAATTTTCGGGATTTGGGTCGATTTTTGGATTTTCTATGGGTGATCACGAATTAAGGTCCTTTTCGCTCTAGGACGCATAGTTTAGGAGATATGAGCAAAAGAAGTTTTTCATATAAAAATTTCAAAATTTTCGGGATTTGGGTTGATTTTTGGATTTTCTATGCGTGATCACGAATAAAGGTCCTTTTTGCTCTAGGACGCATAGTTTAGGAGATATGAGCAAAAGAAGATTTTCATATAAAAATTTCAAAATTTTCGGGATTTGGTTCGATTTTTGGATTTTCTATGGGTGATCACGAATTAAGGTCCTTTTCGCTCTAGGACGCATAGTTTAGGAGATATGAGCAAAAGAAGTTTTTCATATAATAATTTCAAAATTTTCGGGAGTTGGCTCGATTTGTGGATTTTCTATGGGTGATCACGAATTAAGGCCCCTTTCGCTCTAGGACGCATAGTTTAGGAGATATGAGCAAAATAAGTTTTTCATATAAAAATTTCAAATTTTCGGGATTTGGGTCGATTTTTGGATTTTCTATGGGTGATCACGAATTAAGGTCCTTTTCGCTCTAGGACGCATAGTTTAGGAGATATGAGCAAAAGACGTTTTTCATATAAAAATTTCAATTTTTTTTGGTTTTGGGTGGATTTTTCAATTTTTTGAGGGTGGTCACGAATTATCGTCCTTTTCGCTCTAGGACGCTTAGTTTAGGAGATATGGCCAAAAGAAGTTTTTCATATAAAAATTTCAAAATTTTCGGGATTTGGCTGGAATTTTGGATTTTCTTTGGGTGATCACGAATTAAGGTCCTTTTCGCTCGAGGACGCATAGCTTAGGAGATATGAGCAAAAGACGTTTTTCATATAAAAATTTCAAAATTTCCGGGATTTGGTCGATTTTTGGATTTTCTATGGGTGACCACGAATTAATGTCCTTTTCGCTCTAGGACGCATAGTTTAGGAGATATGAGCAACAGAAGTTTTTCATATAAAAATTTCAAAATTTTCGGGATTTGGGTCGATTTTTGGATTTTCTATGGGTGATCACGAATTAAGTTCCTTTTCGCTCTAGGACGCATAGTTTAGGAAATATGAGCAAAAGAAGTTTTTCATATAAAAATTTCAAAATTTTCGGGATTTGGGTCGATTTTTGGATTTTCTATGGGTGATCACGAATTAAGGTCCTTTTCGCTCTAGGACGCATAGTTTAGGAGATATGAGCAAAATAAGTTTTTCATATAAAAATTTCAAAATTTTCGGGATTTGGGTCGATTTTTGGATTTTCTATGGGTGATCACGAATTAAGGTCCTTTTCGCTCTAGGACGCATAGTTTAGGAGATATGAGCAAAAGAAGATTTTGATATAAAAATTTCAAAATTTTCGGGATTTGGCTGGAATTTTGGATTTTCTATGGGTGATCACGAATTAAGGTCCTTTTCGCTCTAGGACGCATAGTTTAGGAGATATGAGCAAAAGAATTTTTTCATATAAAAATTTCAAAATTTTCGGGATTTGGCTGAAATTTTGGATTTTCTATGGGTGATCACGAATTAAGGTCCTTTTCGCTCTAGGACGCATAGTTTAGGAGATATGAACAAAAGAAGTTTTTCATATAAAAATTTTAAAATTTTCGGGATTTGGGTCGATTTGTGGATTTTCTATGGGTGATCACGAATTAAGGTCCTTTTCGCTCTAGGACGCATAGTTTAGGAGATATGAGCAAAAGAAGTTTTTCATATAAAAATGTCAAAATTTTCGGGATTTGGCTGGAATTTTGGATTTTCTATGGCTGATCACGAATTAAGGTTCTTTTCGCTCTAGGACGCATAGTATAGGAGATATGAGCAAAATTAGTTTTTCATATAAAAATTTCAAAATTTTCGGGATTTGGGTCGATTTTTGGATTTTCTATGGGTGATCACGAATTAAGGTCCTTTTCGCTCTAGGACGCATAGTTTAGGAGATATGAGCAAAATAAGTTTTTCATATAAAAATTTCAAATTTTCGGGATTTGGGTCGATTTTTGGATTTTCTATGGGTGATCACGAATTAAGGTCCTTTTCGCTCTAGGACGCATAGTTTAGGAGATATGAGCAAAAGAAAATTTTCATATAAAACTTTCAAAATTTTCGGGATTTGGCTGGAATTTTGGATTTTCTATGGCTGATCACGAATTAAGGTTCTTTTCGCTCTAGGACGCATAGTTTAGGAGATATGAGCAAAATAAGTTTTTCATATAAAAATTTCAAAATTTTCGGGATTTGGGTCGATTTTTGGATTTTCTATGGGTGATCACGAATTAAGGTCCTTTTCGCTCTAGGACGCATAGTTTAGGAGATATGAGCAAAAGAAGTTTTTCATATAAAAATTTCAAAATTTTCGGGATTTGGCTGGAATTTTGGATTTTCTATGGCTGATCACGAATTAAGGTTCTTTTCGCTCTAGGACGCATAGTTTAGGAGTTATGAGCAAAATAAGTTTTTCATATAAAAATTTCAAAATTTTCGGGATTTGGGTCGATTTTTGGATTTTCTATGGGTGATCACGAATTAAGGTCCTTTTCGCTCTAGGACGCATAGTTTAGGAGATATGAGCAAAATAAGTTTTTCATATAAAAATTTCAAATTTTCGGGATTTGGGTCGATTTTTGGATTTTCTATGGGTGATCACGAATTAAGGTCCTTTTCGCTCTAGGACGCATAGTTTAGGAGATATGAGCAAAAGAAGTTTTTCATATAAAAATTTCAAAATTTTCGGGATTTGGGTTGATTTTTGGATTTTCTATGCGTGATCACGAATAAAGGTCCTTTTTGCTCTAGGACGCATAGTTTAGGAGATATGAGCAAAAGAAGATTTTCATATAAAAATTTCAAAATTTTCGGGATTTGGTTCGATTTTTGGATTTTCTATGGGTGATCACGAATTAAGGTCCTTTTCGCTCTAGGACGCATAGTTTAGGAGATATGAGCAAAAGAAGTTTTTCATATAATAATTTCAAAATTTTCGGGAGTTGGCTCGATTTGTGGATTTTCTATGGGTGATCACGAATTAAGGCCCCTTTCGCTCTAGGACGCATAGTTTAGGAGATATGAGCAAAAGACGTTTTTCATATAAAAATTTCAATTTTTTTTGGTTTTGGGTGGATTTTTCAATTTTTTGAGGGTGGTCACGAATTATCGTCCTTTTCGCTCTAGGACGCTTAGTTTAGGAGATATGGCCAAAAGAAGTTTTTCATATAAAAATTTCAATTTTTTTAGGTTTTGGGTGGATTTTTCAATTTTTTGATGGTGGTCACGAATTATCGCCCTTTTCGCTCTAGGACGCATATTTAAGGAGATATGGCCAAAAGAAGTTTTTCATATAAAAATTTCAATTTTTTTAGGTTTTGGGTGGATTTTTCAATTTTTTGATGGTGGTCACGAATTATCGTCCTTTTCGCTATAGGACGCTTAGTTTAGGAGATATGGCCAAAAGAAGTTTTTCATATAAAAATTTCAATTTTTTTAGGATTTGGGTGGATTTTTCAATTTTTTGCTGGTGGTCACGAATTATCGTCCTTTTCGCTCTAGGACGCTTAGTTTAGAAGATATGGCCAAAAGAAGTTTTTTTTAAGGTTTTGGGTGGATTTTTCAATTTTTTGAGGGTGGTCACGAATTATCGTCCTTTTCGCTCTAGGACGCTTAGTTTAGGAGATATGGCCAAAAGAAGTTTTTCATATAAAAATTTAAATTTTTTTAGGTTTTGGGTGGATTTTTCAATTTTTTGAGGGTGGTCACGAATTATCGTCCTTTTCGCTCTAGGACGCTTAGTTTAGGAGATATGGCCAAAAGAAGTTTTTCATATAAAAATTTCAATTTTTTTAGGTTTTGGGTGGATTTTTCAATTTTTTGAGGGTGGTCACGAATTATCGTCCTTTTCGCTCTAGGACGCTTAGTTTAGGAGATATGGCCAAAAGAAGTTTTTCATATAAAAATTTCAATTTTTTTAGGTTTTGGGTGGATTTTTCAATTTTTTGAGGGTGGTCACGAATTATCGTCCTTTTCGCTCTAGGACGCTTAGTTTAGGAGATATGGCCAAAAGAAGTTTTTCATATAAAAATTTCAATTTTTTTAGGTTTTGGGTGGATTTTTCAATTTTTTGAGGGTGGTCACGAATTATCGTCCTTTTCGCTCTAGGACGCTTAGTTTAGGAGATATGGCCAAAAGAAGTTTTTCATATAAAAATTTCAATTTTTTTAGGTTTTGGGTGGATTTTTCAATTTTTTGAGGGTGGTCACGAATTATCGTCCTTTTCGCTCTAGGACGCTTAGTTTAGGAGATATGGCCAAAAGAAGTTTTTCATATAAAAATTTAAATTTTTTAGGTTTTGGGTGGATTTTTCAATTTTTTGAGGGTGGTCACGAATTATCGTCCTTTTCGCTCTAGGACGCTTAGTTTAGGAGATATGGCCAAAAGAAGTTTTTCATATAAAAATTTCAATTTTTTTAGGATTTGGGTGGATTTTTCAATTTTTTGCTGGTGGTCACGAATTATCGTCCTTTTCGCTCTAGGACGCTTAGTTTAGGAGATATGGCCAAAAGAAGTTTTTCATATAAAAATTTAAATTTTTTTAGGTTTTGGGTGGATTTTTCAATTTTTTGAGGGTGGTCACGAATTATCGTCCTTTTCGCTCTAGGACGCATATTTAAGGAGATATGGCCAAAAGAAGTTTTTCATATAAAAATTTCAATTTTTTTAGGTTTTGGGTGGATTTTTCAATTTTTTTGAGGGTGGTCACGAATTATCGTCCTTTTCGCTCTAGGACGCTTAGTTTAGGAGATATGGCCAAAAGAAGTTTTTCATATAAAAATTTCAATTTTTTTAGGTTTTGGGTGGATTTTTCAATTTTTTGATGGTGGTCACGAATTATCGTCCTTTTCGCTCTAGGACGCTTAGTTTAGGAGATATGGCCAAAAGAAGTTTTTCATATAAAAATTTCAATTTTTTTAGGATTTGTGTGGATTTTTCAATTTTTTGATGGTGGTCACGAATTATCGTCCTTTTCGCTCTAGGACGCATATTTAAGGAGATATGGCCAAAAGAAGTTTTTCATATAAAAATTTCAATTTTTTTAGGTTTTGGGTGGATTTTTCAATTTTTTGATGGTGGTCACGAATTATCGTCCTTTTCGCTCTAGGACGCTTAGTTTAGGAGATATGGCCAAAAGAAGTTTTTCACATAAAAATTTCAATTTTTTTAGGATTTGGGTGGATTTTTCAATTTTTTGCTGGTGGTCACGAATTATCGTCCTTTTCGCTCTAGGACGCTTAGTTTAGGAGATATGGCCAAAAGAAGTTTTTCATATAAAAATTTCAATTTTTTTAGGTTTTGGGTGGATTTTTCAATTTTTTGAGGGTGGTCACGAATTATCGTCCTTTTCGCTCTAGGACGCTTAGTTTAGGAGATATGGCCAAAAGAAGTTTTTTTTTAGGTTTTGGGTGGATTTTTCAATTTTTTGATGGTGGTCACGAATTATCGTCCTTTTCGCTCTAGGACGCATATTTAAGGAGATATGGCCAAAAGAAGTTTTTCATATAAAAATTTCAATTTTTTTAGGTTTTGGGTGGTTTTTTCAATTTTTTGATGGTGGTCACGAATTATCGTCCTTTTCACTCTAGGACGCTTAGTTTAGGAGATATGGCCAAAAGAAGTTTTTCATATAAAAATTTCAATTTTTTTAGGTTTTGGGTGGATTTTTCAATTTTTTGAGGGTGGTCACGAATTATCGTCCTTTTCGCTCTAGGACGCTTAGTTTAGGAGATATGGCCAAAAGAAGTTTTTCATATAAAAATTTCAATTTTTTTAGGTTTTGGGTGGATTTTTCAATTTTTTGAGGGTGGTCACGAATTATCGTCCTTTTCGCTCTAGGACGCTTAGCTTAGTTTAGGAGATATGGCCAAAAGAAGTTTTTCATATAAAAATTTCAATTTTTTTAGGTTTTGGGTGGATTTTTCAATTTTTTGAGGGTGGTCACGAATTATCGTCCTTTTCGCTCTAGGACGCTTAGTTTAGGAGAAATGGCCAAAAGAAGTTTTTCATATAAAAATTTCAATTTTTTTAGGTTTTGGGTGGATTTTTCAATTTTTTGAGGGTGGTCACGAATTATCGTCCTTTTCGCTCTAGGACGCTTAGTTTAGGAGATATGGCCAAAAGAAGTTTTTCATATAAAAATTTCAATTTTTTTAGGATTTGGGTGGATTTTTCAATTTTTTGCTGGTGGTCACGAATTATCGTCCTTTTCGCTCTAGGACGCTTAGTTTAGGAGATATGGCCAAAAGAAGTTTTTCATATAAAAATTTCAATTTTTTAAGGTTTTGGGTGGATTTTTCAATTTTTTGAGGGTGGTCACGAATTATCGTCCTTTTCGCTCTAGGACGCATATTTAAGGAGATATGGCCAAAAGAAGTTTTTCATATAAAAATTTCAATTTTTTTATGTTTTGGGTGGATTTTTCAATTTTTTGAGGGTGGTCACGAATTATCGTCCTTTTCGCTCTAGGACGCTTAGTTTAGGAGATATGGCCAAAAGAAGTTTTTCATATAAAAATTTCAATTTTTTAGGTTTTGGGTGGATTTTTCAATTTTTTGATGGTGGTCACGAATTATCGTCCTTTTCGCTCTAGGACGCATATTTAAGGAGATATGGCCAAAAGAAGTTTTTCATATAAAAATTTCAATTTTTTTAGGTTTTGGGTGGATTTTTCAATTTTTTGATGGTGGTCACGAATTATCGCCCTTTTCGCTCTAGGACGCATATTTAAGGAGATATGGCCAAAAGAAGTTTTTCATATAAAAATTTCAATTTTTTTAGGTTTTGGGTGGATTTTTCAATTTTTTGATGGTGGTCACGAATTATCGTCCTTTTCGCTATAGGACGCTTAGTTTAGGAGATATGGCCAAAAGAAGTTTTTCATATAAAAATTTCAATTTTTTTAGGATTTGGGTGGATTTTTCAATTTTTTGCTGGTGGTCACGAATTATCGTCCTTTTCGCTCTCGGACGCTTAGTTTAGGAGATATGGCCAAAAGAAGTTTTTTTTAAGGTTTTGGGTGGATTTTTCAATTTTTTGAGGGTGGTCACGAATTATCGTCCTTTTCGCTCTAGGACGCTTAGTTTAGGAGATATGGCCAAAAGAAGTTTTTCATATAAAAATTTCAATTTTTTTAGGTTTTGGGTGGATTTTTCAATTTTTTGAGGGTGGTCACGAATTATCGTCCTTTTCGCTCTAGGACGCTTAGTTTAGGAGATATGGCCAAAAGAAGTTTTTCATATAAAAATTTCAATTTTTTTAGGTTTTGGGTGGATTTTTCAATTTTTTGAGGGTGGTCACGAATTATCGTCCTTTTCGCTCTAGGACGCTTAGTTTAGGAGATATGGCCAAAAGAAGTTTTTCATATAAAAATTTCAATTTTTTTAGGTTTTGGGTGGATTTTTCAATTTTTTGAGGGTGGTCACGAATTATCGTCCTTTTCGCTCTAGGACGCTTAGTTTAGGAGATATGGCCAAAAGAAGTTTTTCATATAAAAATTTCAATTTTTTTAGGTTTTGGGTGGATTTTTCAATTTTTTGAGGGTGGTCACGAATTATCGTCCTTTTCGCTCTAGGACGCTTAGTTTAGGAGATATGGCCAAAAGAAGTTTTTCATATAAAAATTTCAATTTTTTTAGGTTTTGGGTGGATTTTTCAATTTTTTGAGGGTGGTCACGAATTATCGTCCTTTTCGCTCTAGGACGCTTAGTTTAGGAGATATGGCCAAAAGAAGTTTTTCATATAAAAATTTCAATTTTTTTAGGTTTTGGGTGGATTTTTCAATTTTTTGAGGGTGGTCACGAATTATCGTCCTTTTCGCTCTAGGACGCTTAGTTTAGGAGATATGGCCAAAAGAAGTTTTTCATATAAAAATTTAAATTTTTTTAGGTTTTGGGTGGATTTTCCAATTTTTTGAGGGTGGTCACGAATTATCGTCCTTTTCGCTCTAGGACGCTTAGTTTAGGAGATATGGCCAAAAGAAGTTTTTCATATAAAAATTTCAATTTTTTTAGGATTTGGGTGGATTTTTCAATTTTTTGCTGGTGGTCACGAATTATCGTCCTTTTCGCTCTAGGACGCTTAGTTTAGGAGATATGGCCAAAAGAAGTTTTTCATATAAAAATTTAAATTTTTTTAGGTTTTGGGTGGATTTTTCAATTTTTTGAGGGTGGTCACGAATTATCGTCCTTTTCGCTCTAGGACGCATATTTAAGGAGATATGGCCAAAAGAAGTTTTTCATATAAAAATTTCAATTTTTTTAGGTTTTGGGTGGATTTTTCAATTTTTTTGAGGGTGGTCACGAATTATCGTCCTTTTCGCTCTAGGACGCTTAGTTTAGGAGATATGGCCAAAAGAAGTTTTTCATATAAAAATTTCAATTTTTTTAGGTTTTGGGTGGATTTTTCAATTTTTTGAGGGTGGTCACGAATTATCGTCCTTTTCGCTCTAGGACGCTTAGTTTAGGAGATATGGCCAAAAGAAGTTTTTCATATAAAAATTTCAATTTTTTTAGGTTTCGGGTGGATTTTTCAATTTTTTGATGGTGGTCACGAATTATCGTCCTTTTCGCTCTAGGACGCATATTTAAGGAGATATGGCCAAAAGAAGTTTTTCATATAAAAATTTTAATTTTTTTAGGTTTTGGGTGGATTTTTCAATTTTTTGATGGTGGTCACGAATTATCGTCCTTTTCGCTCTAGGACGCTTAGTTTAGGAGATATGGCCAAAAGAAGTTTTTCATATAAAAATTTCAATTTTTTTAGGATTTGTGTGGATTTTTCAATTTTTTGATGGTGGTCACGAATTATCGTCCTTTTCGCTCTAGGACGCATATTTAAGGAGATATGGCCAAAAGAAGTTTTTCATATAAAAATTTCAATTTTTTTAGGTTTTGGGTGGATTTTTCAATTTTTTGATGGTGGTCACGAATTATCGTCCTTTTCGCTCTAGGACGCTTAGTTTAGGAGATATGGCCAAAAGAAGTTTTTCATATAAAAATTTCAATTTTTTTAGGATTTGGGTGGATTTTTCAATTTTTTGCTGGTGGTCACGAATTATCGTCCTTTTCGCTCTAGGACGCTTAGTTTAGGAGATATGGCCAAAAGAAGTTTTTCATATAAAAATTTCAATTTTTTAAGGTTTTGGGTGGGTTTTTCAATTTTTTGAGGGTGGTCACGAATTATCGTCCTTTTCGCTCTAGGACGCTTAGTTTAGGAGATATGGCCAAAAGAAGTTTTTTTTTAGGTTTTGTGTGGATTTTTCAATTTTTTGATGGTGAACACGAATTATCGTCCTTTTCGCTCTAGGACGCATATTTAAGGAGATATGGCCAAAAGAAGTTTTTCATATAAAAATTTCAATTTTTTTAGGTTTTGGGTGGATTTTTCAATTTTTTGATGGTGGTCACGAATTATCGTCCTTTTCACTCTAGGACGCTTAGTTTAGGAGATATGGCCAAAAGAAGTTTTTCATATAAAAATTTCAATTTTTTTAGGTTTTGGGTGGATTTTTCAATTTTTTGAGGGTGGTCACGAATTATCGTCCTTTTCGCTCTAGGACGCTTAGTTTAGGAGATATGGCCAAAAGAAGTTTTTCATATAAAAATTTCAATTTTTTAAGGTTTTGGGTGGATTTTTCAATTTTTTGAGGGTGGTCACGAATTATCGTCCTTTTCGCTCTAGGACGCTTAGTTTAGGAGATATGGCCAAAAGAAGTTTTTCATATAAAAATTTCAATTTTTTTAGGTTTTGGGTGGATTTTTCAATTTTTTGAGGGTGGTCACGAATTATCGTCCTTTTCGCTCTAGGACGCTTAGTTTAGGAGATATGGCCAAAAGAAGTTTTTCATATAAAAATTTCAATTTTTTTAGGATTTGGGTGGATTTTTCAATTTTTTGCTGGTGGTCACGAATTATCGTCCTTTTCGCTCTAGGACGCTTAGTTTAGGAGATATGGCCAAAAGAAGTTTTTCATATAAAAATTTCAATTTTTTAAGGTTTTGGGTGGATTTTTCAATTTTTTGAGGGTGGTCACGAATTATCGTCCTTTTCGCTCTAGGACGCATATTTAAGGAGATATGGCCAAAAGAAGTTTTTCATATAAAAATTTCAATTTTTTTATGTTTTGGGTGGATTTTTCAATTTTTTGAGGGTGGTCACGAATTATCGTCCTTTTCGCTCTAGGACGCTTAGTTTAGGAGATATGGCCAAAAGAAGTTTTTCATATAAAAATTTCAATTTTTTTAGGTTTTGGGTGGATTTTTCAATTTTTTGATGGTGGTCACGAATTATCGTCCTTTTCGCTATAGGACGCTTAGTTTAGGAGATATGGCCAAAAGAAGTTTTTCATATAAAAATTTCAATTTTTTTAGGATTTGGGTGGATTTTTCAATTTTTTGCTGGTGGTCACGAATTATCGTCCTTTTCGCTCTAGGACGCTTAGTTTAGGAGATATGGCCAAAAGAAGTTTTTTTTAAGGTTTTGGGTGGATTTTTCAATTTTTTGAGGGTGGTCACGAATTATCGTCCTTTTCGCTCTAGGACGCTTAGTTTAGGAGATATGGCCAAAAGAAGTTTTTCATATAAAAATTTCAATTTTTTTAGGTTTTGGGTGGATTTTTCAATTTTTTGAGGGTGGTCACGAATTATCGTCCTTTTCGCTCTAGGACGCTTAGTTTAGGAGATATGGCCAAAAGAAGTTTTTCATATAAAAATTTCAATTTTTTTAGGTTTTGGGTGGATTTTTCAATTTTTTGAGGGTGGTCACGAATTATCGTCCTTTTCGCTCTAGGACGCTTAGTTTAGGAGATATGGCCAAAAGAAGTTTTTCATATAAAAATTTCAATTTTTTAGGTTTTGGGTGGATTTTTCAATTTTTTGAGGGTGGTCACGAATTATCGTCCTTTTCGCTCTAGGACGCTTAGTTTAGGAGATATGGCCAAAAGAAGTTTTTCATATAAAAATTTCAATTTTTTTAGGTTTTGGGTGGATTTTTCAATTTTTTGAGGGTGGTCACGAATTATCGTCCTTTTCGCTCTAGGACGCTTAGTTTAGGAGATATGGCCAAAAGAAGTTTTTCATATAAAAATTTAAATTTTTTTAGGTTTTGGGTGGATTTTTCAATTTTTTGAGGGTGGTCACGAATTATCGTCCTTTTCGCTCTAGGACGCTTAGTTTAGGAGATATGGCCAAAAGAAGTTTTTCATATAAAAATTTGAATTTTTTAGGTTTTGGGTGGATTTTTCAATTTTTTGAGGGTGGTCACGAATTATCGTCCTTTTCGCTCTAGGACGCTTAGTTTAGGAGATATGGCCAAAAGAAGTTTTTCATATAAAAATTTCAATTTTTTTAGGATTTGGGTGGATTTTTCAATTTTTTGCTGGTGGTCACGAATTATCGTCCTTTTCGCTCTAGGACGCTTAGTTTAGGAGATATGGCCAAAAGAAGTTTTTCATATAAAAATTTAAATTTTTTTAGGTTTTGGGTGGATTTTTCAATTTTTTGAGGGTGGTCACGAATTATCGTCCTTTTCGCTCTAGGACGCATATTTAAGGAGATATGGCCAAAAGAAGTTTTTCATATAAAAATTTCAATTTTTTTAGGTTTTGGGTGGATTTTTCAATTTTTTTGAGGGTGGTCACGAATTATCGTCCTTTTCGCTCTAGGACGCTTAGTTTAGGAGATATGGCCAAAAGAAGTTTTTCATATAAAAATTTCAATTTTTTTAGGTTTTGGGTGGATTTTTCAATTTTTTGATGGTGGTCACGAATTATCGTCCTTTTCGCTCTAGGACGCATATTTAAGGAGATATGGCCAAAAGAAGTTTTTCATATAAAAATTTCAATTTTTTTAGGTTTTGGGTGGATTTTTCAATTTTTTGATGGTGGTCACGAATTATCGTCCTTTTCGCTCTAGGACGCTTAGTTTAGGAGATATGGCCAAAAGAAGTTTTTCATATAAAAATTTCAATTTTTTTAGGATTTGTGTGGATTTTTCAATTTTTTGATGGTGGTCACGAATTATCGTCCTTTTCGCTCTAGGACGCATATTTAAGGAGATATGGCCAAAAGAAGTTTTTCATATAAAAATTTCAATTTTTTTAGGTTTTGGGTGGATTTTTCAATTTTTTGATGGTGGTCACGAATTATCGTCCTTTTCGCTCTAGGACGCTTAGTTTAGGAGATATGGCCAAAAGAAGTTTTTCACATAAAAATTTCAATTTTTTTAGGATTTGGGTGGATTTTTCAATTTTTTGCTGGTGGTCACGAATTATCGTCCTTTTCGCTCTAGGACGCTTAGTTTAGGAGATATGGCCAAAAGAAGTTTTTCATATAAAAATTTCAATTTTTTAAGGTTTTGGGTGGATTTTTCAATTTTTTGAGGGTGGTCACGAATTATCGTCCTTTTCGCTCTAGGACGCTTAGTTTAGGAGATATGGCCAAAAGAAGTTTTTCATATAAAAATTTCAATTTTTTTAGGTTTTGGGTGGATTTTTCAATTTTTTGAGGGTGGTCACGAATTATCGTCCTTTTCGCTCTAGGACGCTTAGTTTAGGAGATATGGCCAAAAGAAGTTTTTTTTTAGGTTTTGGGTGGATTTTTCAATTTTTTGATGGTGGTCACGAATTATCGTCCTTTTCGCTCTAGGACGCATATTTAAGGAGATATGGCCAAAAGAAGTTTTTCATATAAAAATTTCAATTTTTTTAGGTTTTGGGTGGTTTTTTCAATTTTTTGATGGTGGTCACGAATTATCGTCCTTTTCACTCTAGGACGCTTAGTTTAGGAGATATGGCCAAAAGAAGTTTTTCATATAAAAATTTCAATTTTTTTAGGTTTTGGGTGGATTTTTCAATTTTTTGAGGGTGGTCACGAATTATCGTCCTTTTCGCTCTAGGACGCATATTTAAGGAGATATGGCCAAAAGAAGTTTTTCATATAAAAATTTCAATTTTTTTAGGTTTTGGGTGGATTTTTCAATTTTTTGATGGTGGTCACGAATTATCGCCCTTTTCGCTCTAGGACGCATATTTAAGGAGATATGGCCAAAAGAAGTTTTTCATATAAAAATTTCAATTTTTTTAGGTTTTGGGTGGATTTTTCAATTTTTTGGTGGTGGTCACGAATTATCGTCCTTTTCGCTATAGGACGCTTAGTTTAGGAGATATGGCCAAAAGAAGTTTTTCATATAAAAATTTCAATTTTTTTAGGATTTGGGTGGATTTTTCAATTTTTTGCTGGTGGTCACGAATTATCGTCCTTTTCGCTCTCGGACGCTTAGTTTAGGAGATATGGCCAAAAGAAGTTTTTTTTAAGGTTTTGGGTGGATTTTTCAATTTTTTGAGGGTGGTCACGAATTATCGTCCTTTTCGCTCTAGGACGCTTAGTTTAGGAGATATGGCCAAAAGAAGTTTTTCATATAAAAATTTCAATTTTTTTAGGTTTTGGGTGGATTTTTCAATTTTTTGAGGGTGGTCACGAATTATCGTCCTTTTCGCTCTAGGACGCTTAGTTTAGGAGATATGGCCAAAAGAAGTTTTTCATATAAAAATTTCAATTTTTTTAGGTTTTGGGTGGATTTTTCAATTTTTTGAGGGTGGTCACGAATTATCGTCCTTTTCGCTCTAGGACGCTTAGTTTAGGAGATATGGCCAAAAGAAGTTTTTCATATAAAAATTTCAATTTTTTTAGGTTTTGGGTGGATTTTTCAATTTTTTGAGGGTGGTCACGAATTATCGTCCTTTTCGCTCTAGGACGCTTAGTTTAGGAGATATGGCCAAAAGAAGTTTTTCATATAAAAATTTCAATTTTTTTAGGTTTTGGGTGGATTTTTCAATTTTTTGAGGGTGGTCACGAATTATCGTCCTTTTCGCTCTAGGACGCTTAGTTTAGGAGATATGGCCAAAAGAAGTTTTTCATATAAAAATTTCAATTTTTTTAGGTTTTGGGTGGATTTTTCAATTTTTTGAGGGTGGTCACGAATTATCGTCCTTTTCGCTCTAGGACGCTTAGTTTAGGAGATATGGCCAAAAGAAGTTTTTCATATAAAAATTTCAATTTTTTTAGGTTTTGGGTGGATTTTTCAATTTTTTGAGGGTGGTCACGAATTATCGTCCTTTTCGCTCTAGGACGCTTAGTTTAGGAGATATGGCCAAAAGAAGTTTTTCATATAAAAATTTAAATTTTTTTAGGTTTTGGGTGGATTTTCCAATTTTTTGAGGGTGGTCACGAATTATCGTCCTTTTCGCTCTAGGACGCTTAGTTTAGGAGATATGGCCAAAAGAAGTTTTTCATATAAAAATTTCAATTTTTTTAGGATTTGGGTGGATTTTTCAATTTTTTGCTGGTGGTCACGAATTATCGTCCTTTTCGCTCTAGGACGCTTAGTTTAGGAGATATGGCCAAAAGAAGTTTTTCATATAAAAATTTAAATTTTTTTAGGTTTTGGGTGGATTTTTCAATTTTTTGAGGGTGGTCACGAATTATCGTCCTTTTCGCTCTAGGACGCTTAGTTTAGGAGATATGGCCAAAAGAAGTTTTTCATATAAAAATTTCAATTTTTTTAGGTTTTGGGTGGATTTTTCAATTTTTTTGAGGGTGGTCACGAATTATCGTCCTTTTCGCTCTAGGACGCTTAGTTTAGGAGATATGGCCAAAAGAAGTTTTTCATATAAAAATTTCAATTTTTTTAGGTTTTGGGTGGATTTTTCAATTTTTTGAGGGTGGTCACGAATTATCGTCCTTTTCGCTCTAGGACGCTTAGTTTAGGAGATATGGCCAAAAGAAGTTTTTCATATAAAAATTTCAATTTTTTTAGGTTTTGGGTGGATTTTTCAATTGTTTGATGGTGGTCACGAATTATCGTCCTTTTCGCTCTAGGACGCATATTTAAGGAGATATGGCCAAAAGAAGTTTTTCATATAAAAATTTCAATTTTTTTTAGGTTTTGGGTGGATTTTTCAATTTTTTGATGGTGGTCACGAATTATCGTCCTTTTCGCTCTAGGACGCTTAGTTTAGGAGATATGGCCAAAAGAAGTTTTTCATATAAAAATTTCAATTTTTTTAGGATTTGGGTGGATTTTTCAATTTTTTGCTGGTGGTCACGAATTATCGTCCTTTTCGCTCTAGGACGCTTAGTTTAGGAGATATGGCCAAAAGAAGTTTTTCATATAAAAATTTCAATTTTTTAAGGTTTTGGGTGGGTTTTTCAATTTTTTGAGGGTGGTCACGAATTATCGTCCTTTTCGCTCTAGGACGCTTAGTTTAGGAGATATGGCCAAAAGAAGTTTTTCATATAAAAATTTCAATTTTTTTAGGTTTTGGGTGGATTTTTCAATTTTTTGAGGGTGGTCACGAATTATCGTCCTTTTCGCTCTAGGACGCTTAGTTTAGGAGATATGGCCAAAAGAAGTTTTTTTTTAGGTTTTGTGTGGATTTTTCAATTTTTTGATGGTGAACACGAATTATCGTCCTTTTCGCTCTAGGACGCATATTTAAGGAGATATGGCCAAAAGAAGTTTTTCATATAAAAATTTAAATTTTTTTAGGTTTTGGGTGGATTTTTCAATTTTTTGATGGTGGTCACGAATTATCGTCCTTTTCACTCTAGGACGCTTAGTTTAGGAGATATGGCCAAAAGAAGTTTTTCATATAAAAATTTCAATTTTTTTAGGTTTTGGGTGGATTTTTCAATTTTTTGAGGGTGGTCACGAATTATCGTCCTTTTCGCTCTAGGACGCTTAGTTTAGGAGATATGACCAAAAGAAGTTTTTCATATAAAAATTTCAATTTTTTTAGGTTTTGGGTGGATTTTTCAATTTTTTGAGGGTGGTCACGAATTATCGTCCTTTTCGCTCTAGGACGCTTAGTTTAGGAGATATGGCCAAAAGAAGTTTTTCATATAAAAATTTCAATTTTTTTAGGTTTTGGGTGGATTTTTCAATTTTTTGAGGGTGGTCACGAATTATCGTCCTTTTCGCTCTAGGACGCTTAGTTTAGGAGATATGGCCAAAAGAAGTTTTTCATATAAAAATTTCAATTTTTTTAGGATTTGGGTGGATTTTTCAATTTTTTGCTGGTGGTCACGAATTATCGTCCTTTTCGCTCTAGGACGCTTAGTTTAGGAGATATGGCCAAAAGAAGTTTTTCATATAGAAATTTCAATTTTTTAAGGTTTTGGGTGGATTTTTCAATTTTTTGAGGGTGGTCACGAATTATCGTCCTTTTCGCTCTAGGACGCATATTTAAGGAGATATGGCCAAAAGAAGTTTTTCATATAAAAATTTCAATTTTTTTATGTTTTGGGTGGATTTTTCAATTTTTTGAGGGTGGTCACGAATTATCGTCCTTTTCGCTCTAGGACGCTTAGTTTAGGAGATATGGCCAAAAGAAGTTTTTCATATAAAAATTTCAATTTTTTTAGGTTTTGGCTGGATTTTTCAATTTTTTGATGGTGGTCACGAATTATCGTCCTTTTCGCTCTAGGACGCATATTTAAGGAGATATGGCCAAAAGAAGTTTTTCATATAAAAATTTCAATTTTTTTAGGTTTTGGGTGGATTTTTCAATTTTTTGATGGTGGTCACGAATTATCGTCCTTTTCGCTCTAGGACGCTTAGTTTAGGAGATATGGCCAAAAGAAGTTTTTCATATAAAAATTTCAATTTTTTTAGGATTTGGGTGGATTTTTCAATTTTTTGCTGGTGGTCACGAATTATCGTCCTTTTCGCTCTAGGACGCTTAGTTTAGGAGATATGGCCAAAAGAAATTTTTCATATAAAAATTTCAATTTTTTAAGGTTTTGGGTGGATTTTTCAATTTTTTGAGGGTGGTCACGAATTATCGTCCTTTTCGCTCTAGGACGCTTAGTTTAGGAGATATGGCCAAAAGAAGTTTTTCATATAAAAATTTCAATTTTTTTAGGTTTTGGGTGGATTTTTCAATTTTTTGAGGGTGGTCACGAATTATCGTCCTTTTCGCTCTAGGACGCTTAGTTTAGGAGATATGGCCAAAAGAAGTTTTTTTTTAGGTTTTGGGTGGATTTTTCAATTTTTTGATGGTGGTCACGAATTATCGTCCTTTTCGCTCTAGGACGCATATTTAAGGAGATATGGCCAAAAGAAGTTTTTCATATAAAAATTTCAATTTTTTTAGGTGTTGGGTGGATTTTTCAATTTTTTGATGGTGGTCACGAATTATCGTCCTTTTCGCTCTAGGACGCTTAGTTTAGGAGATATGGCCAAAAGAAGTTTTTCATATAAAAATTTCAATTTTTTTAGGTTTTGGGTGGATTTTTCAATTTTTTGAGGGTGGTCACGAATTATCGTCCTTTTCGCTCTAGGACGCTTAGTTTAGGAGATATGGCCAAAAGAAGTTTTTCATATAAAAATTTCAATTTTTTTAGGTTTTGGGTGGATTTTTCAATTTTTTGAGGGTGGTCACGAATTATCGTCCTTTTCGCTCTAGGACGCTTAGTTTAGGAGATATGGCCAAAAGAAGTTTTTCATATAAAAATTTCAATTTTTTTAGGTTTTGGGTGGATTTTTCAATTTTTTGAGGGTGGTCACGAATTATCGTCCTTTTCGCTCTAGGACGCTTAGTTTAGGAGATATGGCCAAAAGAAGTTTTTTTTTAGGTTTTGGGTGGATTTTTCAATTTTTTGATGGTGGTCACGAATTATCGTCCTTTTCGCTCTAGGACGCATATTTAAGGAGATATGGCCAAAAGAAGTTTTTCATATAAAAATTTCAATTTTTTTAGGTTTTGGGTGGATTTTTCAATTTTTTGATGGTGGTCACGAATTATCGTCCTTTTCGCTCTAGGACGCTTAGTTTAGGAGATATGGCCAAAAGAAGTTTTTCATATAAAAATTTCAATTTTTTTAGGTTTTGGGTGGATTTTTCAATTTTTTGAGGGTGGTCACGAATTATCGTCCTTTTCGCTCTAGGACGCTTAGTTTAGGAGATATGGCCAAAAGAAGTTTTTCATATAAAAATTTCAATTTTTTTAGGTTTTGGGTGGATTTTTCAATTTTTTGAGGGTGGTCACGAATTATCGTCCTTTTCGCTCTAGGACGCTTAGTTTAGGAGATATGGCCAAAAGAAGTTTTTCATATAAAAATTTCAATTTTTTTAGGTTTTGGGTGGATTTTTCAATTTTTTGAGGGTGGTCACGAATTATCGTCCTTTTCGCTCTAGGACGCTTAGTTTAGGAGATATGGCCAAAAGAAGTTTTTCATATAAAAATTTCAATTTTTTTAGGTTTTGGGTGTATTTTTCAATTTTTTGAGGGTGGTCACGAATTATCGTCCTTTTCGCTCTAGGACGCTTAGTTTAGGAGATATGGCCAAAAGAAGTTTTTCATATAAAAATTTCAATTTTTTTAGGTTTTGGGTGGATTTTTCAATTTTTTGAGGGTGGTCACGAATTATCGTCCTTTTCGCTCTAGGACGCTTAGTTTAGGAGATATGGCCAAAAGAAGTTTTTTTTTAGGTTTTGGGTGGATTTTTCAATTTTTTGATGGTGGTCACGAATTATCGTCCTTTTCGCTCTAGGACTCATATTTAAGGAGATATGGCCAAAAGAAGTTTTTCATATAAAAATTTCAATTTTTTTAGGTTTTGGGTGGATTTTTCAATTTTTTGATGGTGGTCACGAATTATCGTCCTTTTCGCTCTAGGACGCTTAGTTTAGGAGATATGGCCAAAAGAAGTTTTTCATATAAAAATTTCAATTTTTTTAGGTTTTGGGTGGATTTTTCAATTTTTTGAGGGTGGTCACGAATTATCGTCCTTTTCGCTCTAGGACGCTTAGTTTAGGAGATATGGCCAAAAGAAGTTTTTCATATAAAAATTTCAATTTTTTTAGGTTTTGGGTGGATTTTTCAATTTTTTGAGGGTGGTCACGAATTATCGTCCTTTTCGCTCTAGGACGCTTAGTTTAGGAGATATGGCCAAAAGAAGTTTTTCATATAAAAATTTCAATTTTTTAAGGTTTTGGGTGGATTTTTCAATTTTTTGAGGGTGGTCACGAATTATCGTCCTTTTCGCTCTAGGACGCTTAGTTTAGGAGATATGGCCAAAAGAAGTTTTTCATATAAAAATTTCAATTTTTTTAGGTTTTGGGTGGATTTTTCAATTTTTTGAGGGTGGTCACGAATTATCGTCCTTTTCGCTCTAGGACGCTTAGTTTAGGAGATATGGCCAAAAGAAGTTTTTTTTTAGGTTTTGGGTGGATTTTTCAATTTTTTGAGGGTGGTCACGAATTATCGTCCTTTTCGCTCTAGGACGCATATTTAAGGAGATATGGCCAAAAGAAGTTTTTCATATAAAAATTTCAATTTTTTTAGGTTTTGGGTGGATTTTTCAATTTTTTGAGGGTGGTCACGAATTATCGTCCTTTTCGCTCTAGGACGCATATTTAAGGAGATATGGCCAAAAGAAGTTTTTCATATAAAAATTTCAATTTTTTTAGGTTTTGGGTGGATTTTTCAATTTTTTGATAGTGGTCACGAATTATCGTCCTTTTCGCTCTAGGACGCTTAGTTTAGGAGATATGGCCAAAAGAAGTTTTTCATATAAAAATTTCAATTTTTTTAGGTTTTGGGTGGATTTTTCAATTTTTTGAGGGTGGTCACGAATTATCGTCCTTTTCGCTCTAGGACGCTTAGTTTAGGAGATATGGCCAAAAGAAGTTTTTCATATAAAAATTTCAATTTTTTTAGGTTTTGGGTGGATTTTTCAATTTTTTGAGGGTGGTCACGAATTATCGTCCTTTTCGCTCTAGGACGCATATTTAAGGAGATATGGCCAAAAGAAGTTTTTCATATAAAAATTTCAATTTTTTTAGGTTTTGGGTGGATTTTTCAATTTTTTTGAGGGTGGTCACGAATTATCGTCCTTTTCGCTCTAGGACGCTTAGTTTAGGAGATATGGCCAAAAGAAGTTTTTTTTTAGGTTTTGGGTGGATTTTTCAATGTTTTGATGGTGGTCACGAATTATCGTCCTTTTCGCTCTAGGACGCTTAGTTTAGGAGATATGGCCAAAAGAAGTTTTTCATATAAAAATTTCAATTTTTTTAGGTTTTGGGTGGATTTTTCAATTTTTTGAGGGTGGTCACGAATTATCGTCCTTTTCGCTCTAGGACGCTTAGTTTAGGAGATATGGCCAAAAGAAGTTTTTCATATAAAAATTTCAATTTTTTTAGGTTTTGGGTGGATTTTTCAATTTTTTGAGGGTGGTCACGAATTATAGTCCTTTTCGCTCTAGGACGCTTAGTTTAGGAGATATGGCCAAAAGAAGTTTTTCATATAAAAATTTCAATTTTTTTAGGTTTTGGGTGGATTTTTCAATTTTTTGAGGGTGGTCACGAATTATCGTCCTTTTCGCTCTAGGACGCTTAGTTTAGGAGATATGGCCAAAAGAAGTTTTTCATATAAAAATTTCAATTTTTTTAGGTTTTGGGTGGATTTTTCAATTTTTTGAGGGTGGTCACGAATTATCGTCCTTTTCGCTCTAGGACGCTTAGTTTAGGAGATATGGCCAAAAGAAGTTTTTCATATAAAAATTTCAATTTTTTTAGGTTTTGGGTGGATTTTTCAATTTTTTGAGGGTGTTCACGAATTATCGTCCTTTTCGCTCTAGGACGCTTAGTTTAGGAGATATGGCCAAAAGAAGTTTTTCATATAAAAATTTCAATTTTTTTAGGTTTTGGGTGGATTTTTCAATTTTTTGAGGGTGGTCACGAATTATCGTCCTTTTCGCTCTAGGACGCTTAGTTTAGGAGATATGGCCAAAAGAAGTTTTTCATATAAAAATTTAAATTTTTTTAGGTTTTGGGTGGATTTTCCAATTTTTTGAGGGTGGTCACGAATTATCGTCCTTTTCGCTCTAGGACGCTTAGTTTAGGAGATATGGCCAAAAGAAGTTTTTCATATAAAAATTTCAATTTTTTTAGGATTTGGGTGGATTTTTCAATTTTTTGCTGGTGGTCACGAATTATCGTCCTTTTCGCTCTAGGACGCTTAGTTTAGGAGATATGGCCAAAAGAAGTTTTTCATATAAAAATTTAAATTTTTTTAGGTTTTGGGTGGATTTTTCAATTTTTTGAGGGTGGTCACGAATTATCGTCCTTTTCGCTCTAGGACGCATATTTAAGGAGATATGGCCAAAAGAAGTTTTTCATATAAAAATTTCAATTTTTTTAGGTTTTGGGTGGATTTTTCAATTTTTTTGAGGGTGGTCACGAATTATCGTCCTTTTCGCTCTAGGACGCTTAGTTTAGGAGATATGGCCAAAAGAAGTTTTTCATATAAAAATTTCAATTTTTTTAGGTTTTGGGTGGATTTTTCAATTTTTTGAGGGTGGTCACGAATTATCGTCCTTTTCGCTCTAGGACGCTTAGTTTAGGAGATATGGCCAAAAGAAGTTTTTCATATAAAAATTTCAATTTTTTTAGGTTTTGGGTGGATTTTTCAATTTTTTGATGGTGGTCACGAATTATCGTCCTTTTCGCTCTAGGACGCATATTTAAGGAGATATGGCCAAAAGAAGTTTTTCATATAAAAATTTCAATTTTTTTAGGTTTTGGGTGGATTTTTCAATTTTTTGATGGTGGTCACGAATTATCGTCCTTTTCGCTCTAGGACGCTTAGTTTAGGAGATATGGCCAAAAGAAGTTTTTCATATAAAAATTTCAATTTTTTTAGGATTTGTGTGGATTTTTCAATTTTTTGATGGTGGTCACGAATTATCGTCCTTTTCGCTCTAGGACGCATATTTAAGGAGATATGGCCAAAAGAAGTTTTTCATATAAAAATTTCAATTTTTTTAGGTTTTGGGTGGATTTTTCAATTTTTTGATGGTGGTCACGAATTATCGTCCTTTTCGCTCTAGGACGCTTAGTTTAGGAGATATGGCCAAAAGAAGTTTTTCATATAAAAATTTCAATTTTTTTAGGATTTGGGTGGATTTTTCAATTTTTTGCTGGTGGTCACGAATTATCGTCCTTTTCGCTCTAGGACGCTTAGTTTAGGAGATATGGCCAAAAGAAGTTTTTCATATAAAAATTTCAATTTTTTAAGGTTTTGGGTGGGTTTTTCAATTTTTTGAGGGTGGTCACGAATTATCGTCCTTTTCGCTCTAGGACGCTTAGTTTAGGAGATATGGCCAAAAGAAGTTTTTCATATAAAAATTTCAATTTTTTTAGGTTTTGGGTGGATTTTTCAATTTTTTGAGGGTGGTCACGAATTATCGTCCTTTTCGCTCTAGGACGCTTAGTTTAGGAGATATGGCCAAAAGAAGTTTTTTTTTAGGTTTTGTGTGGATTTTTCAATTTTTTGATGGTGAACACGAATTATCGTCCTTTTCGCTCTAGGACGCATATTTAAGGAGATATGGCCAAAAGAAGTTTTTCATATAAAAATTTCAATTTTTTTAGGTTTTGGGTGGATTTTTCAATTTTTTGATGGTGGTCACGAATTATCGTCCTTTTCACTCTAGGACGCTTAGTTTAGGAGATATGGCCAAAAGAAGTTTTTCATATAAAAATTTCAATTTTTTTAGGTTTTGGGTGGATTTTTCAATTTTTTGAGGGTGGTCACGAATTATCGTCCTTTTCGCTCTAGGACGCTTAGTTTAGGAGATATGGCCAAAAGAAGTTTTTCATATAAAAATTTCAATTTTTTTAGGTTTTGGGTGGATTTTTCAATTTTTTGAGGGTGGTCACGAATTATCGTCCTTTTCGCTCTAGGACGCTTAGTTTAGGAGATATGGCCAAAAGAAGTTTTTCATATAAAAATTTCAATTTTTTTAGGTTTTGGGTGGATTTTTCAATTTTTTGAGGGTGGTCACGAATTATCGTCCTTTTCGCTCTAGGACGCTTAGTTTAGGAGATATGGCCAAAAGAAGTTTTTCATATAAAAATTTCAATTTTTTTAGGATTTGGGTGGATTTTTCAATTTTTTGCTGGTGGTCACGAATTATCGTCCTTTTCGCTCTAGGACGCTTAGTTTAGGAGATATGGCCAAAAGAAGTTTTTCATATAGAAATTTCAATTTTTTAAGGTTTTGGGTGGATTTTTCAATTTTTTGAGGGTGGTCACGAATTATCGTCCTTTTCGCTCTAGGACGCATATTTAAGGAGATATGGCCAAAAGAAGTTTTTCATATAAAAATTTCAATTTTTTTATGTTTTGGGTGGATTTTTCAATTTTTTGAGGGTGGTCACGAATTATCGTCCTTTTCGCTCTAGGACGCTTAGTTTAGGAGATATGGCCAAAAGAAGTTTTTCATATAAAAATTTCAATTTTTTTAGGTTTTGGGTGGATTTTTCAATTTTTTGATGGTGGTCACGAATTATCGTCCTTTTCGCTCTAGGACGCATATTTAAGGAGATATGGCCAAAAGAAGTTTTTCATATAAAAATTTCAATTTTTTTAGGTTTTGGGTGGATTTTTCAATTTTTTGATGGTGGTCACGAATTATCGTCCTTTTCGCTCTAGGACGCTTAGTTTAGGAGATATGGCCAAAAGAAGTTTTTCATATAAAAATTTCAATTTTTTTAGGATTTGGGTGGATTTTTCAATTTTTTGCTGGTGGTCACGAATTATCGTCCTTTTCGCTCTAGGACGCTTAGTTTAGGAGATATGGCCAAAAGAAATTTTTCATATAAAAATTTCAATTTTTTAAGGTTTTGGGTGGATTTTTCAATTTTTTGAGGGTGGTCACGAATTATCGTCCTTTTCGCTCTAGGACGCTTAGTTTAGGAGATATGGCCAAAAGAAGTTTTTCATATAAAAATTTCAATTTTTTTAGGTTTTGGGTGGATTTTTCAATTTTTTGAGGGTGGTCACGAATTATCGTCCTTTTCGCTCTAGGACGCTTAGTTTAGGAGATATGGCCAAAAGAAGTTTTTTTTTAGGTTTTGGGTGGATTTTTCAATTTTTTGATGGTGGTCACGAATTATCGTCCTTTTCGCTCTAGGACGCATATTTAAGGAGATATGGCCAAAAGAAGTTTTTCATATAAAAATTTCAATTTTTTTAGGTTTTGGGTGGATTTTTCAATTTTTTGATGGTGGTCACGAATTATCGTCCTTTTCGCTCTAGGACGCTTAGTTTAGGAGATATGGCCAAAAGAAGTTTTTCATATAAAAATTTCAATTTTTTTAGGTTTTGGGTGGATTTTTCAATTTTTTGAGGGTGGTCACGAATTATCGTCCTTTTCGCTCTAGGACGCTTAGTTTAGGAGATATGGCCAAAAGAAGTTTTTCATATAAAAATTTCAATTTTTTTAGGTTTTGGGTGGATTTTTCAATTTTTTGAGGGTGGTCACGAATTATCGTCCTTTTCGCTCTAGGACGCTTAGTTTAGGAGATATGGCCAAAAGAAGTTTTTCATATAAAAATTTCAATTTTTTTAGGTTTTGGGTGGATTTTTCAATTTTTTGAGGGTGGTCACGAATTATCGTCCTTTTCGCTCTAGGACGCTTAGTTTAGGAGATATGGCCAAAAGAAGTTTTTCATATAAAAATTTCAATTTTTTTAGGTTTTGGGTGGATTTTTCAATTTTTTGAGGGTGGTCACGAATTATCGTCCTTTTCGCTCTAGGACGCTTAGTTTAGGAGATATGGCCAAAAGAAGTTTTTCATATAAAAATTTCAATTTTTTTAGGTTTTGGGTGGATTTTTCAATTTTTTGAGGGTGGTCACGAATTATCGTCCTTTTCGCTCTAGGACGCTTAGTTTAGGAGATATGGCCAAAAGAAGTTTTTTTTTTAGGTTTTGGGTGGATTTTTCAATTTTTTGATGGTGGTCACGAATTATCGTCCTTTTCGCTCTAGGACGCATATTTAAGGAGATATGGCCAAAAGAAGTTTTTCATATAAAAATTTCAATTTTTTTAGGTTTTGGGTGGATTTTTCAATTTTTTGAGGGTGGTCACGAATTATCGTCCTTTTCGCTCTAGGACGCTTAGTTTAGGAGATATGGCCAAAAGAAGTTTTTCATATAAAAATTTCAATTTTTTTAGGTTTTGGGTGGATTTTTCAATTTTTTGAGGGTGGTCACGAATTATCGTCCTTTTCGCTCTAGGACGCTTAGTTTAGGAGATATGGCCAAAAGAAGTTTTTCATATAAAAATTTCAATTTTTTTAGGTTTTGGGTGGATTTTTCAATTTTTTGAGGGTGGTCACGAATTATCGTCCTTTTCGCTCTAGGACGCTTAGTTTAGGAGATATGGCCAAAAGAAGTTTTTCATATAAAAATTTCAATTTTTTTAGGTTTTGGGTGGATTTTTCAATTTTTTGAGGGTGGTCACGAATTATCGTCCTTTTCGCTCTAGGACGCTTAGTTTAGGAGATATGGCCAAAAGAAGTTTTTCATATAAAAATTTCAATTTTTTTAGGTTTTGGGTGTATTTTTCAATTTTTTGAGGGTGGTCACGAATTATCGTCCTTTTCGCTCTAGGACGCTTAGTTTAGGAGATATGGCCAAAAGAAGTTTTTCATATAAAAATTTCAATTTTTTTAGGTTTTGGGTGGATTTTTCAATTTTTTGAGGGTGGTCACGAATTATCGTCCTTTTCGCTCTAGGACGCTTAGTTTAGGAGATATGGCCAAAAGAAGTTTTTTTTTAGGTTTTGGGTGGATTTTTCAATTTTTTGATGGTGGTCACGAATTATCGTCCTTTTCGCTCTAGGACTCATATTTAAGGAGATATGGCCAAAAGAAGTTTTTCATATAAAAATTTCAATTTTTTTAGGTTTTGGGTGGATTTTTCAATTTTTTGATGGTGGTCACGAATTATCGTCCTTTTCGCTCTAGGACGCTTAGTTTAGGAGATATGGCCAAAAGAAGTTTTTCATATAAAAATTTAAATTTTTTTAGGTTTTGGGTGGATTTTTCAATTTTTTGAGGGTGGTCACGAATTATCGTCCTTTTCGCTCTAGGACGCTTAGTTTAGGAGATATGGCCAAAAGAAGTTTTTCATATAAAAATTTCAATTTTTTTAGGTTTTGGGTGGATTTTTCAATTTTTTGAGGGTGGTCACGAATTATCGTCCTTTTCGCTCTAGGACGCTTAGTTTAGGAGATATGGCCAAAAGAAGTTTTTCATATAAAAATTTCAATTTTTTAAGGTTTTGGGTGGATTTTTCAATTTTTTGAGGGTGGTCACGAATTATCGTCCTTTTCGCTCTAGGACGCTTAGTTTAGGAGATATGGCCAAAAGAAGTTTTTCATATAAAAATTTCAATTTTTTTAGGTTTTGGGTGGATTTTTCAATTTTTTGAGGGTGGTCACGAATTATCGTCCTTTTCGCTCTAGGACGCTTAGTTTAGGAGATATGGCCAAAAGAAGTTTTTTTTTAGGTTTTGGGTGGATTTTTCAATTTTTTGAGGGTGGTCACGAATTATCGTCCTTTTCGCTCTAGGACGCATATTTAAGGAGATATGGCCAAAAGAAGTTTTTCATATAAAAATTTCAATTTTTTTAGGTTTTGGGTGGATTTTTCAATTTTTTGAGGGTGGTCACGAATTATCGTCCTTTTCGCTCTAGGACGCATATTTAAGGAGATATGGCCAAAAGAAGTTTTTCATATAAAAATTTCAATTTTTTTAGGTTTTGGGTGGATTTTTCAATTTTTTGATGGTGGTCACGAATTATCGTCCTTTTCGCTCTAGGACGCTTAGTTTAGGAGATATGGCCAAAAGAAGTTTTTCATATAAAAATTTCAATTTTTTTAGGTTTTGGGTGGATTTTTCAATTTTTTGAGGGTGGTCACGAATTATCGTCCTTTTCGCTCTAGGACGCTTAGTTTAGGAGATATGGCCAAAAGAAGTTTTTCATATAAAAATTTCAATTTTTTTAGGTTTTGGGTGGATTTTTCAATTTTTTGAGGGTGGTCACGAATTATCGTCCTTTTCGCTCTAGGACGCATATTTAAGGAGATATGGCCAAAAGAAGTTTTTCATATAAAAATTTCAATTTTTTTAGGTTTAGGTGGATTTTTCAATTTTTTTGAGGGTGGTCACGAATTATCGTCCTTTTCGCTCTAGGACGCTTAGTTTAGGAGATATGGCCAAATGAAGTTTTTTTTTAGGTTTTGGGTGGATTTTTCAATGTTTTGATGGTGGTCACGAATTATCGTCCTTTTCGCTCTAGGACGCTTAGTTTAGGAGATATGGCCAAAAGAAGTTTTTCATATAAAAATTTCAATTTTTTTAGGTTTTGGGTGGATTTTTCAATTTTTTGAGGGTGGTCACGAATTATCGTCCTTTTCGCTCTAGGACGCTTAGTTTAGGAGATATGGCCAAAAGAAGTTTTTCATATAAAAATTTCAATTTTTTTAGGTTTTGGGTGGATTTTTCAATTTTTTGAGGGTGGTCACGAATTATCGTCCTTTTCGCTCTAGGACGCTTAGTTTAGGAGATATGGCCAAAAGAAGTTTTTCATATAAAAATTTCAATTTTTTTAGGTTTTGGGTGGATTTTTCAATTTTTTGATGGTGGTCACGAATTATCGTCCTTTTCGCTCTAGGACGCTTAGTTTAGGAGATATGGCCAAAAGAAGTTTTTCATATAAAAATTTCAATTTTTTTAGGTTTTGGGTGGATTTTTCAATTTTTTGAGGGTGGTCACGAATTATCGTCCTTTTCGCTCTAGGACGCTTAGTTTAGGAGATATGGCCAAAAGAAGTTTTTCATATAAAAATTTCAATTTTTTTAGGTTTTGGGTGGATTTTTCAATTTTTTGAGGGTGGTCACGAATTATCGTCCTTTTCGCTCTAGGACGCTTAGTTTAGGAGATATGGCCAAAAGAAGTTTTTCATATAAAAATTTCAATTTTTTTAGGTTTTGGGTGGATTTTTCAATATTTTGAGGGTGGTCACGAATTATCGTCCTTTTCGCTCTAGGACGCTTAGTTTAGGAGATATGGCCAAAAGAAGTTTTTCATATAAAATTTTCAATTTTTTTAGGTTTTGGGTGGATTTTTCAATTTTTTGAGGGTGGTCACGAATTATCGTCCTTTTCGCTCTAGGACGCTTAGTTTAGGAGATATGGCCAAATGAAGTTTTTTTTTAGGTTTTGGGTGGATTTTTCAATGTTTTGATGGTGGTCACGAATTATCGTCCTTTTCGCTCTAGGACGCTTAGTTTAGGAGATATGGCCAAAAGAAGTTTTTCATATAAAAATTTCAATTTTTTTAGGTTTTGGGTGGATTTTTCAATTTTTTGAGGGTGGTCACGAATTATCGTCCTTTTCGCTCTAGGACGCTTAGTTTAGGAGATATGGCCAAAAGAAGTTTTTCATATAAAAATTTCAATTTTTTTAGGTTTTGGGTGGATTTTTCAATTTTTTGAGGGTGGTCACGAATTATCGTCCTTTTCGCTCTAGGACGCTTAGTTTAGGAGATATGGCCAAAAGAAGTTTTTCATATAAAAATTTCAATTTTTTTAGGTTTTGGGTGGATTTTTCAATTTTTTGAGGGTGGTCACGAATTATCGTCCTTTTCGCTCTAGGACGCATATTTAAGGAGATATGGCCAAAAGAAGTTTTTCATATAAAAATTTCAATTTTTTTAGGTTTTGGGTGGATTTTTCAATTTTTTGATGGTGGTCACGAATTATCGTCCTTTTCGCTCTAGGACGCTTAGTTTAGGAGATATGGCCAAAAGAAGTTTTTCATATAAAAATTTCAATTTTTTTAGGATTTGGGTGGATTTTTCAATTTTTTGCTGGTGGTCACGAATTATCGTCCTTTTCGCTCTAGGACGCTTAGTTTAGGAGATATGGCCAAAAGAAATTTTTCATATAAAAATTTCAATTTTTTAAGGTTTTGGGTGGATTTTTCAATTTTTTGAGGGTGGTCACGAATTATCGTCCTTTTCGCTCTAGGACGCTTAGTTTAGGAGATATGGCCAAAAGAAGTTTTTCATATAAAAATTTCAATTTTTTTAGGTTTTGGGTGGATTTTTCAATTTTTTGAGGGTGGTCACGAATTATCGTCCTTTTCGCTCTAGGACGCTTAGTTTAGGAGATATGGCCAAAAGAAGTTTTTTTTTAGGTTTTGGGTGGATTTTTCAATTTTTTGATGGTGGTCACGAATTATCGTCCTTTTCGCTCTAGGACGCATATTTAAGGAGATATGGCCAAAAGAAGTTTTTCATATAAAAATTTCAATTTTTTTAGGTTTTGGGTGGATTTTTCAATTTTTTGATGGTGGTCACGAATTATCGTCCTTTTCGCTCTAGGACGCTTAGTTTAGGAGATATGGCCAAAAGAAGTTTTTCATATAAAAATTTCAATTTTTTTAGGTTTTGGGTGGATTTTTCAATTTTTTGAGGGTGGTCACGAATTATCGTCCTTTTCGCTCTAGGACGCTTAGTTTAGGAGATATGGCCAAAAGAAGTTTTTCATATAAAAATTTCAATTTTTTTAGGTTTTGGGTGGATTTTTCAATTTTTTGAGGGTGGTCACGAATTATCGTCCTTTTCGCTCTAGGACGCTTAGTTTAGGAGATATGGCCAAAAGAAGTTTTTCATATAAAAATTTCAATTTTTTTAGGTTTTGGGTGGATTTTTCAATTTTTTGAGGGTGGTCACGAATTATCGTCCTTTTCGCTCTAGGACGCTTAGTTTAGGAGATATGGCCAAAAGAAGTTTTTCATATAAAAATTTCAATTTTTTTAGGTTTTGGGTGGATTTTTCAATTTTTTGAGGGTGGTCACGAATTATCGTCCTTTTCGCTCTAGGACGCTTAGTTTAGGAGATATGGCCAAAAGAAGTTTTTCATATAAAAATTTCAATTTTTTTAGGTTTTGGGTGGATTTTTCAATTTTTTGAGGGTGGTCACGAATTATCGTCCTTTTCGCTCTAGGACGCTTAGTTTAGGAGATATGGCCAAAAGAAGTTTTTTTTTTAGGTTTTGGGTGGATTTTTCAATTTTTTGATGGTGGTCACGAATTATCGTCCTTTTCGCTCTAGGACGCATATTTAAGGAGATATGGCCAAAAGAAGTTTTTCATATAAAAATTTCAATTTTTTTAGGTTTTGGGTGGATTTTTCAATTTTTTGAGGGTGGTCACGAATTATCGTCCTTTTCGCTCTAGGACGCTTAGTTTAGGAGATATGGCCAAAAGAAGTTTTTCATATAAAAATTTCAATTTTTTTAGGTTTTGGGTGGATTTTTCAATTTTTTGAGGGTGGTCACGAATTATCGTCCTTTTCGCTCTAGGACGCTTAGTTTAGGAGATATGGCCAAAAGAAGTTTTTCATATAAAAATTTCAATTTTTTTAGGTTTTGGGTGGATTTTTCAATTTTTTGAGGGTGGTCACGAATTATCGTCCTTTTCGCTCTAGGACGCTTAGTTTAGGAGATATGGCCAAAAGAAGTTTTTCATATAAAAATTTCAATTTTTTTAGGTTTTGGGTGGATTTTTCAATTTTTTGAGGGTGGTCACGAATTATCGTCCTTTTCGCTCTAGGACGCTTAGTTTAGGAGATATGGCCAAAAGAAGTTTTTCATATAAAAATTTCAATTTTTTTAGGTTTTGGGTGTATTTTTCAATTTTTTGAGGGTGGTCACGAATTATCGTCCTTTTCGCTCTAGGACGCTTAGTTTAGGAGATATGGCCAAAAGAAGTTTTTCATATAAAAATTTCAATTTTTTTAGGTTTTGGGTGGATTTTTCAATTTTTTGAGGGTGGTCACGAATTATCGTCCTTTTCGCTCTAGGACGCTTAGTTTAGGAGATATGGCCAAAAGAAGTTTTTTTTTAGGTTTTGGGTGGATTTTTCAATTTTTTGATGGTGGTCACGAATTATCGTCCTTTTCGCTCTAGGACTCATATTTAAGGAGATATGGCCAAAAGAAGTTTTTCATATAAAAATTTCAATTTTTTTAGGTTTTGGGTGGATTTTTCAATTTTTTGATGGTGGTCACGAATTATCGTCCTTTTCGCTCTAGGACGCTTAGTTTAGGAGATATGGCCAAAAGAAGTTTTTCATATAAAAATTTAAATTTTTTTAGGTTTTGGGTGGATTTTTCAATTTTTTGAGGGTGGTCACGAATTATCGTCCTTTTCGCTCTAGGACGCTTAGTTTAGGAGATATGGCCAAAAGAAGTTTTTCATATAAAAATTTCAATTTTTTTAGGTTTTGGGTGGATTTTTCAATTTTTTGAGGGTGGTCACGAATTATCGTCCTTTTCGCTCTAGGACGCTTAGTTTAGGAGATATGGCCAAAAGAAGTTTTTCATATAAAAATTTCAATTTTTTAAGGTTTTGGGTGGATTTTTCAATTTTTTGAGGGTGGTCACGAATTATCGTCCTTTTCGCTCTAGGACGCTTAGTTTAGGAGATATGGCCAAAAGAAGTTTTTCATATAAAAATTTCAATTTTTTTAGGTTTTGGGTGGATTTTTCAATTTTTTGAGGGTGGTCACGAATTATCGTCCTTTTCGCTCTAGGACGCTTAGTTTAGGAGATATGGCCAAAAGAAGTTTTTTTTTAGGTTTTGGGTGGATTTTTCAATTTTTTGAGGGTGGTCACGAATTATCGTCCTTTTCGCTCTAGGACGCATATTTAAGGAGATATGGCCAAAAGAAGTTTTTCATATAAAAATTTCAATTTTTTTAGGTTTTGGGTGGATTTTTCAATTTTTTGAGGGTGGTCACGAATTATCGTCCTTTTCGCTCTAGGACGCATATTTAAGGAGATATGGCCAAAAGAAGTTTTTCATATAAAAATTTCAATTTTTTTAGGTTTTGGGTGGATTTTTCAATTTTTTGATGGTGGTCACGAATTATCGTCCTTTTCGCTCTAGGACGCTTAGTTTAGGAGATATGGCCAAAAGAAGTTTTTCATATAAAAATTTCAATTTTTTTAGGTTTTGGGTGGATTTTTCAATTTTTTGAGGGTGGTCACGAATTATCGTCCTTTTCGCTCTAGGACGCTTAGTTTAGGAGATATGGCCAAAAGAAGTTTTTCATATAAAAATTTCAATTTTTTTAGGTTTTGGGTGGATTTTTCAATTTTTTGAGGGTGGTCACGAATTATCGTCCTTTTCGCTCTAGGACGCATATTTAAGGAGATATGGCCAAAAGAAGTTTTTCATATAAAAATTTCAATTTTTTTAGGTTTAGGTGGATTTTTCAATTTTTTTGAGGGTGGTCACGAATTATCGTCCTTTTCGCTCTAGGACGCTTAGTTTAGGAGATATGGCCAAATGAAGTTTTTTTTTAGGTTTTGGGTGGATTTTTCAATGTTTTGATGGTGGTCACGAATTATCGTCCTTTTCGCTCTAGGACGCTTAGTTTAGGAGATATGGCCAAAAGAAGTTTTTCATATAAAAATTTCAATTTTTTTAGGTTTTGGGTGGATTTTTCAATTTTTTGAGGGTGGTCACGAATTATCGTCCTTTTCGCTCTAGGACGCTTAGTTTAGGAGATATGGCCAAAAGAAGTTTTTCATATAAAAATTTCAATTTTTTTAGGTTTTGGGTGGATTTTTCAATTTTTTGAGGGTGGTCACGAATTATCGTCCTTTTCGCTCTAGGACGCTTAGTTTAGGAGATATGGCCAAAAGAAGTTTTTCATATAAAAATTTCAATTTTTTTAGGTTTTGGGTGGATTTTTCAATTTTTTGATGGTGGTCACGAATTATCGTCCTTTTCGCTCTAGGACGCTTAGTTTAGGAGATATGGCCAAAAGAAGTTTTTCATATAAAAATTTCAATTTTTTTAGGTTTTGGGTGGATTTTTCAATTTTTTGAGGGTGGTCACGAATTATCGTCCTTTTCGCTCTAGGACGCTTAGTTTAGGAGATATGGCCAAAAGAAGTTTTTCATATAAAAATTTCAATTTTTTTAGGTTTTGGGTGGATTTTTCAATTTTTTGAGGGTGGTCACGAATTATCGTCCTTTTCGCTCTAGGACGCTTAGTTTAGGAGATATGGCCAAAAGAAGTTTTTCATATAAAAATTTCAATTTTTTTAGGTTTTGGGTGGATTTTTCAATTTTTTGAGGGTGGTCACGAATTATCGTCCTTTTCGCTCTAGGACGCTTAGTTTAGGAGATATGGCCAAAAGAAGTTTTTCATATAAAATTTTCAATTTTTTTAGGTTTTGGGTGGATTTTTCAATTTTTTGAGGGTGGTCACGAATTATCGTCCTTTTCGCTCTAGGACGCTTAGTTTAGGAGATATGGCCAAATGAAGTTTTTTTTTAGGTTTTGGGTGGATTTTTCAATGTTTTGATGGTGGTCACGAATTATCGTCCTTTTCGCTCTAGGACGCTTAGTTTAGGAGATATGGCCAAAAGAAGTTTTTCATATAAAAATTTCAATTTTTTTAGGTTTTGGGTGGATTTTTCAATTTTTTGAGGGTGGTCACGAATTATCGTCCTTTTCGCTCTAGGACGCTTAGTTTAGGAGATATGGCCAAAAGAAGTTTTTCATATAAAAATTTCAATTTTTTTAGGTTTTGGGTGGATTTTTCAATTTTTTGAGGGTGGTCACGAATTATCGTCCTTTTCGCTCTAGGACGCTTAGTTTAGGAGATATGGCCAAAAGAAGTTTTTCATATAAAAATTTCAATTTTTTTAGGTTTTGGGTGGATTTTTCAATTTTTTGATGGTGGTCACGAATTATCGTCCTTTTCGCTCTAGGACGCTTAGTTTAGGAGATATGGCCAAAAGAAGTTTTTCATATAAAAATTTCAATTTTTTTAGGTTTTGGGTGGATTTTTCAATTTTTTGAGGGTGGTCACGAATTATCGTCCTTTTCGCTCTAGGACGCTTAGTTTAGGAGATATGGCCAAAAGAAGTTTTTCATATAAAAATTTCAATTTTTTTAGGTTTTGGGTGGATTTTTCAATTTTTTGATGGTGGTCACGAATTATCGTCCTTTTCGCTCTAGGACGCATATTTAAGGAGATATGGCCAAAAGAAGTTTTTCATATAAAAATTTCAATTTTTTTAGGTTTTGGGTGGATTTTTCAATTTTTTGATGGTGGTCACGAATTATCGTCCTTTTCGCTCTAGGACGCTTAGTTTAGGAGATATGGCCAAAAGAAGTTTTTCATATAAAAATTTCAATTTTTTAAGGTTTTGGGTGGATTTTTCAATTTTTTGAGGGTGGTCACGAATTATCGTCCTTTTCGCTCTAGGACGCTTAGTTTAGGAGATATGGCCAAAAGAAGTTTTTCATATAAAAATTTCAATTTTTTTAGGTTTTGGGTGGATTTTTCAATTTTTTGAGGGTGGTCACGAATTATCGTCCTTTTCGCTCTAGGACGCTTAGTTTAGGAGATATGGCCAAATGAAGTTTTTTTTTAGGTTTTGGGTGGATTTTTCAATGTTTTGATGGCGGTCACGAATTATCGTCCTTTTCGCTCTAGGACGCTTAGTTTAGGAGATATGGCCAAAAGAAGTTTTTCATATAAAAATTTCAATTTTTTTAGGTTTTGGGTGGATTTTTCAATTTTTTGAGGGTGGTCACGAATTATCGTCCTTTTCGCTCTAGGACGCTTAGTTTAGGAGATATGGCCAAAAGAAGTTTTTCATATAAAAATTTCAATTTTTTTAGGTTTTGGGTGGATTTTTCAATTTTTTGATGGTGGTCACGAATTATCGTCCTTTTCGCTCTAGGACGCTTAGTTTAGGAGATATGGCCAAAAGAAGTTTTTCATATAAAAATTTCAATTTTTTTTAGGTTTTGGGTGGATTTTTCAATTTTTTGAGGGTGGTCACGAATTATCGTCCTTTTCGCTCTAGGACGCTTAGTTTAGGAGATATGGCCAAAAGAAGTTTTTCATATAAAAATTTCAATTTTTTAAGGTTTTGGGTGGATTTTTCAATTTTTTGAGGGTGGTCACGAATTATCGTCCTTTTCGCTCTAGGACGCTTAGTTTAGGAGATATGGCCAAAAGAAGTTTTTCATATAAAAATTTCAATTTTTTTAGGTTTTTGGTGGATTTTTCAATTTTTTGAGGGTGGTCACGAATTATCGTCCTTTTCGCTCTAGGACGCTTAGTTTAGGAGATATGGCCAAAAGAAGTTTTTCATATAAAAATTTCAATTTTTTTAGGTTTTGGGTGGGTTTTTCAATTTTTTGAGGGTGGTCACGAATTATCGTCCTTTTCGCTCTAGGACGCTTAGTTTAGGAGATATGGCCAAAAGAAGTTTTTCATATAAAAATTTCAATTTTTTAAGGTTTTGGGTGGATTTTTCAATTTTTTGAGGGTGGTCACGAATTATCGTCCTTTTCGCTCTAGGACGCATAGTTTAGGAGATATGAGCAAAAGAAGTTTTTCATATAAAAATTTCAATTTTTTTAGGTTTTGGGTGGATTTTTTAATTTTTTGATGGTGGTCACGAATTATCGTCCTTTTCGCTCTAGGACGCTTAGTTTAGGAGATATGACCAAAAGAAGTTTTTTTTTAGGTTTTGGGTGGATTTTTCAATTTTTTGATGGTGGTCACGAATTATCGTCCTTTTCGCTCTAGGACGCATATTTAAGGAGATATGGCCAAAAGAAGTTTTTCATATAAAAATTTCAATTTTTTTAGGTTTTGGGTGGATTTTTCAATTTTTTGATGGTGGTCACGAATTATCGTCCTTTTCGCTCTAGGACGCTTAGTTTAGGAGATATGGCCAAAAGAAGTTTTTCATATAAAAATTTCAATTTTTTTAGGTTTTGGGTGGATTTTTCAATTTTTTGAGGGTGGTCACGAATTATCGTCCTTTTCGCTCTAGGACGCTTAGTTTAGGAGATATGGCCAAAAGAAGTTTTTCATATAAAAATTTCAATTTTTTTAGGTTTTGGGTGGATTTTTCAATTTTTTGAGGGTGGTCACGAATTATCGTCCTTTTCGCTCTAGGACGCTTAGTTTAGGAGATATGGCCAAAAGAAGTTTTTCATATAAAAATTTCAATTTTTTAAGGTTTTGGGTGGATTTTTCAATTTTTTGAGGGTGGTCACGAATTATCGTCCTTTTCGCTCTAGGACGCATATTTAAGGAGATATGGCCAAAAGAAGTTTTTCATATAAAAATTTCAATTTTTTAGGTTTTGGGTGGATTTTTCAATTTTTTTGAGGGTGGTCACGAATTATCGTCCTTTTCGCTCTAGGACGCTTAGTTTAGGAGATATAGCCAAAAGAAGTTTTTCATATAAAAATTTCAATTTTTTTAGGTTTTGGGTGGATTTTTCAATTTTTTGAGGGTGGTCACGAATTATCGTCCTTTTCGCTCTAGGACGCATATTTAAGGAGATATGGCCAAAAGAAGTTTTTCATATAAAAATTTCAATTTTTTTAGGTTTTTGGGTGGATTTTTCAATTTTTTGATGGTGGTCACGAATTATCGTCCTTTTCGCTCTAGGACGCTTAGTTTAGGAGATATGGCCAAAAGAAGTTTTTCATATAAAAATTTCAATTTTTTTAGGATTTGGGTGGATTTTTCAATTTTTTGCTGGTGGTCACGAATTATCGTCCTTTTCGCTCTAGGACGCTTAGTTTAGGAGATATGGCCAAAAGAAGTTTTTCATATAAAAATTTCAATTTTTTAAGGTTTTGGGTGGATTTTTCAATTTTTTGAGGGTGGTCACGAATTATCGTCCTTTTCGCTCTAGGACGCTTAGTTTAGGAGATATGGCCAAAAGAAGTTTTTCATATAAAAATTTCAATTTTTTTAGGTTTTGGGTGGATTTTTCAATTTTTTGAGGGTGGTCACGAATTATCGTCCTTTTCGCTCTAGGACGCTTAGTTTAGGAGATATGGCCAAATGAAGTTTTTTTTAGGTTTTGGGTGGATTTTTCAATTTTTTGATGGTGGTCACGAATTATCGTCCTTTTCGCTCTAGGACGCTTAGTTTAGGAGATATGGCCAAAAGAAGTTTTTCATATAAAAATTTCAATTTTTTTAGGTTTTGGGTGGATTTTTCAATTTTTTGAGGGTGGTCACGAATTATCGTCCTTTTCGCTCTAGGACGCTTAGTTTAGGAGATATGGCCAAAAGAAGTTTTTCATATCAAAATTTCAATTTTTTTAGGTTTTGGGTGGATTTTTCAATTTTTTGAGGGTGGTCACGAATTATCGTCCTTTTCGCTCTAGGACGCTTAGTTTAGGAGATATGGCCAAAAGAAGTTTTTCATATAAAAATTTCAATTTTTTTAGGTTTTGGGTGGATTTTTCAATTTTTTGATGGTGGTCACGAATTATCGTCCTTTTCGCTCTAGGACGCTTAGTTTAGGAGATATGGCCAAAAGAAGTTTTTCATATAAAAATTTCAATTTTTTTAGGTTTTGGGTGGATTTTTCAATTTTTTGAGGGTGGTCACGAATTATCGTCCTTTTCGCTCTAGGACGCTTAGTTTAGGAGATATGGCCAAAAGAAGTTTTTCATATAAAAATTTCAATTTGTTTAGGTTTTGGGTGGATTTTTCAATTTTTTGAGGGTGGTCACGAATTATCGTCCTTTTCGCTCTAGGACGCTTAGTTTAGGAGATATGGCCAAAAGAAGTTTTTCATATAAAAATTTCAATTTGTTTAGGTTTTGGGTGGATTTTTCAATTTTTTTAGGGTGGTCACGAATTATCGTCCTTTTCGCTCTAGGACGCTTAGTTTAGGAGATATGGCCAAAAGAAGTTTTTTTTTAGGTTTTGGGTGGATTTTTCAATTTTTTGATGGTGGTCACGAATTATCGTCCTTTTCGCTCTAGGACGCATATTTAAGGAGATATGGCCAAAAGAAGTTTTTCATATAAAAATTTCAATTTTTTTAGGTTTTGGGTGGATTTTTCAATTTTTTGATGGTGGTCACGAATTATCGTCCTTTTCGCTCTAGGACGCTTAGTTTAGGAGATATGGCCAAAAGAAGTTTTTCATATAAAAATTTCAATTTTTTAAGGTTTTGGGTGGATTTTTCAATTTTTTGAGGGTGGTCACGAATTATCGTCCTTTTCGCTCTAGGACGCTTAGTTTAGGAGATATGGCCAAAAGAAGTTTTTCATATAAAAATTTCAATTTGTTTAGGTTTTGGGTGGATTTTTCAATTTTTTGAGGGTGGTCACGAATTATCGTCCTTTTCGCTCTAGGACGCTTAGTTTAGGAGATATGGCCAAAAGAAGTTTTTCATATAAAAATTTCAATTTTTTAAGGTTTTGGGTGGATTTTTCAATTTTTTGAGGGTGGTCACGAATTATCGTCCTTTTCGCTCTAGGACGCTTAGTTTAGGAGATATGGCCAAAAGAAGTTTTTTTTAGGTTTTGGGTGGATTTTTCAATTTTTTGATGGTGGTCACGAATTATCGTCCTTTTCGCTCTAGGACGCATATTTAAGGAGATATGGCCAAAAGAAGTTTTTCATATAAAAATTTCAATTTTTTTAGGTTTTGGGTGGATTTTTCAATTTTTTGATGGTGGTCACGAATTATCGTCCTTTTCGCTCTAGGACGCTTAGTTTAGGAGATATGGCCAAAAGAAGTTTTTCATATAAAAATTTCAATTTTTTTAGGTTTTGGGTTGATTTTTCAATTTTTTGAGGGTGGTCACGAATTATCGTCCTTTTCGCTCTAGGACGCTTAGTTTAGGAGATATGACCAAAAGAAGTTTTTCATATAAAAATTTCAATTTTTTTAGGTTTTGGGTGGATTTTTCAATTTTTTGAGGGTGGTCACGAATTATCGTCCTTTTCGCTCTAGGACGCTTAGTTTAGGAGATATGGCCAAAAGAAGTTTTTCATATAAAAATTTCAATTTTTTTAGGTTTTGGGTGGATTTTTCAATTTTTTGAGGGTGGTCACGAATTATCGTCCTTTTCGCTCTAGGACGCTTAGTTTAGGAGATATGGCCAAAAGAAGTTTTCATATAAAAATTTCAATTTTTTTAGGTTTTGGGTGGATTTTTCAATTTTTTGATGGTGGTCACGAATTATCGTCCTTTTCGCTCTAGGACGCTTAGTTTAGGAGATATGGCCAAAAGAAGTTTTTCATATAAAAATTTCAATTTTTTTAGGTTTTGGGTGGATTTTTCAATTTTTTGAGGGTGGTCACGAATTATCGTCCTTTTCGCTCTAGGACGCTTAGTTTAGGAGATATGGCCAAAAGAAGTTTTTCATATAAAAATTTCAATTTTTTTTAGGTTTTGGGTGGATTTTTCAATTTTTTGAGGGTGGTCACGAATTATCGTCCTTTTCGCTCTAGGACGCTTAGTTTAGGAGATATGGCCAAAAGAAGTTTTTCATATAAAAATTTCAATTTTTTTAGGTTTTGGGTGGATTTTTCAATTTTTTGAGGGTGGTCACGAATTATCGTCCTTTTCGCTCTAGGACGCTTAGTTTAGGAGATATGGCCAAAAGAAGTTTTTTTTAGGTTTTGGCTGGATTTTTCAATTTTTTGAGGGTGGTCACGAATTATCGTCCTTTTCGCTCTAGGACGCTTAGTTTAGGAGAAATGGCCATAAGAAGTTTTTCATATAAAAATTTCAAAATTTTCGGGATTTGGGTCGATTTTTGGATTTTCTATGGGTGATCACGAATTAAGGTCCTTTTCGCTCTGGAACGCATAGTTTAGGAGATATAAGCAAAAGAAGTTTTTCATATAAAATTTTCAAAATTTTCGGGATTTGGATCGATTTTTGGATTTTCTATGGGTGATCACGAATTAAGGTCCTTTTCGCTCTAGGACGCTTAGTTTAGGAGAAATGGCCATAAGAAGTTTTCCATATAAAAATTTCAAAATTTTCGGGATTTGGGTCGATTTTTGGATTTTCTATGGGTGATTACGAATTAAGGTCCTTTTCGCTCTGGAACGCATAGTTTAGGAGATATAAGCAAAAGAAGTTTTTCATATAAAATTTTCAAAATTTTCGGGATTTGGATCGATTTTTGGATTTTCTATGGGTGATCACGAATTAAGGTCCTTTTCGCTCTAGGACGCATAGTTTAGGCGATATGAGCAAAAGAAGTTTTTCATATAAAAATTTCAAAATTTTCGGGATTTGGATCGATTTTTGGATTTTCTATGGGTGATCACGAATTAAGGTCCTTTTCGCTCTAGGACGCATAGTTTAGGAGATATGAGCCAAAGAAGATTTTCATATAAAAATTTCAAAATTTTCGGTATTTGGGTCGATTTTTGGATTTTCTATGGGTGATCACGAATTAAGGTCCTTTTCGCTCTAGGACGCATAGTTTAGGAGATATGAGCAAAAGAAGTTTTTCATATAAAAATTTCAAAATTTTCGGGATTTGGCTGGAATTTTGGATTTTCTATGGGTGATCACGAATTAAGGTCCTTTTCGCTCTAGGACGCATAGTTTAGGAGATATGAGCAAAAGAAGTATTTCATATAAAAATTTCAAAATTTTCGGGATTTGGCTGGAATTTTGGATTTTCCATCACGAATTAAGGTCCTTTTCGATCGAGGACGCATAGCTTAGGAGATATGAGCAAAAGACGTTTTTCATATAAAAATTTCAAAATTTTCGGGATTTGGTCGATTTTTGGATTTTCTATGGGTGATCACGAATTAATGTCCTTTTCGCTCTAGGACGCATAGTTTAGGAGATATGAGCAAAAGAAGTTTTTCATATAAAAATTTCAAAATTTTCGGGATTTGGGTCGATTTTTGGATTTTCTATGGGTGATCACGAATTAAGGTCCTTTTCGCTCTAGGACGCATAGTTTAGGAGATATGAGCAAAAGAAGTTTTCCATATAAAAATTTTAAAATTTTCGGGATTTGGGTCGATTTGTGGATTTTCTATGGGTGATCTCGAATTAAGGTCCTTTTCGCTCTAGGGCGCATAGTTTAGGAGATATGAGCAAAAGAAGTTTTTCATATAAAAATTTCAATTTTTTTAGGTTTTGGGTGGATTTTTCAATTTTTTGAGGGTGGTCACGAATTATCGTCCTTTTCGCTCTAGGACGCTTAGTTTAGGAGATATGGCCAAAAGAAGTTTTTCATATAAAAATTTCAATTTGTTTAGGTTTTGGGTGGATTTTTCAATTTTTTGAGGGTGGTCACGAATTATCGTCCTTTTCGCTCTAGGACGCTTAGTTTAGGAGATATGGCCAAAAGAAGTTTTTCATATAAAAATTTCAATTTTTTTAGGTTTTGGGTGGATTTTTCAATTTTTTGAGGGTGGTCACGAATTATCGTCCTTTTCGCTCTAGGACGCTTAGTTTAGGAGATATGGCCAAAAGAAGTTTTTCATATAAAAATTTCAATTTGTTTAGGTTTTGGGTGGATTTTTCAATTTTTTGAGGGTGGTCACGAATTATCGTCCTTTTCGCTCTAGGACGCTTAGTTTAGGAGATATGGCCAAAAGAAGTTTTTCATATAAAAATTTCAATTTGTTTAGGTTTTGGGTGGATTTTTCAATTTTTTTAGGGTGGTCACGAATTATCGTCCTTTTCGCTCTAGGACGCTTAGTTTAGGAGATATGGCCAAAAGAAGTTTTTTTTAGGTTTTGGGTGGATTTTTCAATTTTTTGATGGTGGTCACGAATTATCGTCCTTTTCGCTCTAGGACGCATATTTAAGGAGATATGGCCAAAAGAAGTTTTTCATATAAAAATTTCAATTTTTTTAGGTTTTGGGTGGATTTTTCAATTTTTTGATGGTGGTCACGAATTATCGTCCTTTTCGCTCTAGGACGCTTAGTTTAGGAGATATGGCCAAAAGAAGTTTTTCATATAAAAATTTCAATTTTTTAAGGTTTTGGGTGGATTTTTCAATTTTTTGAGGGTGGTCACGAATTATCGTCCTTTTCGCTCTAGGACGCTTAGTTTAGGAGATATGGCCAAAAGAAGTTTTTCATATAAAAATTTCAATTTGTTTAGGTTTTGGGTGGATTTTTCAATTTTTTGAGGGTGGTCACGAATTATCGTCCTTTTCGCTCTAGGACGCTTAGTTTAGGAGATATGGCCAAAAGAAGTTTTTCATATAAAAATTTCAATTTTTTAAGGTTTTGGGTGGATTTTTCAATTTTTTGAGGGTGGTCACGAATTATCGTCCTTTTCGCTCTAGGACGCTTAGTTTAGGAGATATGGCCAAAAGAAGTTTTTTTTTAGGTTTTGGGTGGATTTTTCAATTTTTTGATGGTGGTCACGAATTATCGTCCTTTTCGCTCTAGGACGCATATTTAAGGAGATATGGCCAAAAGAAGTTTTTCATATAAAAATTTCAATTTTTTTAGGTTTTGGGTGGATTTTTCAATTTTTTGATGGTGGTCACGAATTATCGTCCTTTTCGCTCTAGGACGCTTAGTTTAGGAGATATGGCCAAAAGAAGTTTTTCATATAAAAATTTCAATTTTTTTAGGTTTTGGGTTGATTTTTCAATTTTTTGAGGGTGGTCACGAATTATCGTCCTTTTCGCTCTAGGACGCTTAGTTTAGGAGATATGACCAAAAGAAGTTTTTCATATAAAAATTTCAATTTTTTTAGGTTTTGGGTGGATTTTTCAATTTTTTGAGGGTGGTCACGAATTATCGTCCTTTTCGCTCTAGGACGCTTAGTTTAGGAGATATGGCCAAAAGAAGTTTTTCATATAAAAATTTCAATTTTTTTAGGTTTTGGGTGGATTTTTCAATTTTTTGAGGGTGGTCACGAATTATCGTCCTTTTCGCTCTAGGACGCTTAGTTTAGGAGATATGGCCAAAAGAAGTTTTTCATATAAAAATTTCAATTTTTTTAGGTTTTGGGTGGATTTTTCAATTTTTTGATGGTGGTCACGAATTATCGTCCTTTTCGCTCTAGGACGCTTAGTTTAGGAGATATGGCCAAAAGAAGTTTTTCATATAAAAATTTCAATTTTTTTAGGTTTTGGGTGGATTTTTCAATTTTTTGAGGGTGGTCACGAATTATCGTCCTTTTCGCTCTAGGACGCTTAGTTTAGGAGATATGGCCAAAAGAAGTTTTTCATATAAAAATTTCAATTTTTTTTAGGTTTTGGGTGGATTTTTCAATTTTTTGAGGGTGGTCACGAATTATCGTCCTTTTCGCTCTAGGACGCTTAGTTTAGGAGATATGGCCAAAAGAAGTTTTTCATATAAAAATTTCAATTTTTTTAGGTTTTGGGTGGATTTTTCAATTTTTTGAGGGTGGTCACGAATTATCGTCCTTTTCGCTCTAGGACGCTTAGTTTAGGAGATATGGCCAAAAGAAGTTTTTTTTAGGTTTTGGCTGGATTTTTCAATTTTTTGAGGGTGGTCACGAATTATCGTCCTTTTCGCTCTAGGACGCTTAGTTTAGGAGAAATGGCCATAAGAAGTTTTTCATATAAAAATTTCAAAATTTTCGGGATTTGGGTCGATTTTTGGATTTTCTATGGGTGATCACGAATTAAGGTCCTTTTCGCTCTGGAACGCATAGTTTAGGAGATATAAGCAAAAGAAGTTTTTCATATAAAATTTTCAAAATTTTCGGGATTTGGATCGATTTTTGGATTTTCTATGGGTGATCACGAATTAAGGTCCTTTTCGCTCTAGGACGCTTAGTTTAGGAGAAATGGCCATAAGAAGTTTTCCATATAAAAATTTCAAAATTTTCGGGATTTGGGTCGATTTTTGGATTTTCTATGGGTGATTACGAATTAAGGTCCTTTTCGCTCTGGAACGCATAGTTTAGGAGATATAAGCAAAAGAAGTTTTTCATATAAAATTTTCAAAATTTTCGGGATTTGGATCGATTTTTGGATTTTCTATGGGTGATCACGAATTAAGGTCCTTTTCGCTCTAGGACGCATAGTTTAGGCGATATGAGCAAAAGAAGTTTTTCATATAAAAATTTCAAAATTTTCGGGATTTGGATCGATTTTTGGATTTTCTATGGGTGATCACGAATTAAGGTCCTTTTCGCTCTAGGACGCATAGTTTAGGAGATATGAGCCAAAGAAGATTTTCATATAAAAATTTCAAAATTTTCGGTATTTGGGTCGATTTTTGGATTTTCTATGGGTGATCACGAATTAAGGTCCTTTTCGCTCTAGGACGCATAGTTTAGGAGATATGAGCAAAAGAAGTTTTTCATATAAAAATTTCAAAATTTTCGGGATTTGGCTGGAATTTTGGATTTTCTATGGGTGATCACGAATTAAGGTCCTTTTCGCTCTAGGACGCATAGTTTAGGAGATATGAGCAAAAGAAGTATTTCATATAAAAATTTCAAAATTTTCGGGATTTGGCTGGAATTTTGGATTTTCCATCACGAATTAAGGTCCTTTTCGATCGAGGACGCATAGCTTAGGAGATATGAGCAAAAGACGTTTTTCATATAAAAATTTCAAAATTTTCGGGATTTGGTCGATTTTTGGATTTTCTATGGGTGATCACGAATTAATGTCCTTTTCGCTCTAGGACGCATAGTTTAGGAGATATGAGCAAAAGAAGTTTTTCATATAAAAATTTCAAAATTTTCGGGATTTGGGTCGATTTTTGGATTTTCTATGGGTGATCACGAATTAAGGTCCTTTTCGCTCTAGGACGCATAGTTTAGGAGATATGAGCAAAAGAAGTTTTCCATATAAAAATTTTAAAATTTTCGGGATTTGGGTCGATTTGTGGATTTTCTATGGGTGATCTCGAATTAAGGTCCTTTTCGCTCTAGGGCGCATAGTTTAGGAGATATGAGCAAAAGAAGTTTTTCATATAAAAATTTCAAAATTTTCGGGATTTGGATCGATTTTTGGATTTTCTATGGGTGATCACGAATTAAGGTCCTTTTTGCTCTAGGACGCATAGTTTAGGAGATATGAGCAAAAGAAGATTTTCATATAAAAATTTCAAAATTTTCGGGATTTGGTTCGATTTTTGGATTTTCTATGGGTGATCACGAATTAAGGTCCTTTTCGCTCTAGGACGCATAGTTTAGGAGATATGAGCAAAAGAAGTTTTTCATATAATAATTTCAAAATTTTCGGGAGTTGGCTCGATTTGTGGATTTTCTATGGGTGATCACGAATTAAGGCCCCTTTCGCTCTAGGACGCATAGTTTAGGAGATATGAGCAAAAGAAGTTTTTCATATAAAAATTTCAAAATTTTCGGGATTTGGCTGGAATTTTGGATTTTCTATGGGTGATCACGAATTAAGGTCCTTTTCGCTCTAGGACGCATAGTTTAGGAGATATGAGCAAAAGAAGTTTTTCATATAAAAATTTCAATTTTTTTAGGTTTTGGGTGGAATTTTGGATTTTCTATGGGTGATCACGAATTAAGGTCCTTTTCGCTCTAGGACGCATAGTTTAGGAGATATGAGCAAAAGAAGTTTTTCATATAAAAATTTCAATTTTTTTAGGTTTTGGGTGGATTTTTTAATTTTTTGATGGTGGTCACGAATTATCGTCCTTTTCGCTCTAGGACGCTTAGTTTAGGAGATATGGCCAAAAGAAGTTTTTCATATAAAAATTTCAATTTTTTTAGGTTTTGGGTGGATTTTTTAATTTTTTGAGGGTGGTCGAATTATCGTCCTTTTCGCTCTAGGACGCTTAGTTTAGGAGATATGGCCAAAAGAAGTTTTTCATATAAAAATTTCAATTTTTTTAGGTTTTGGGTGGATTTTTCAATTTTTTGATGGTGGTCACGAATTATCGTCCTTTTCGCTCTAGGACGCTTAGTTTAGGAGATATGGCCAAAAGAAGTTTTTCATATAAAAATTTCAATTTTTTTAGGTTTTGGGTGGATTTTTCAATTTTTTGAGGGTGGTCACGAATTATCGTCCTTTTCGCTCTAGGACGCTTAGTTTAGGAGATATGGCCAAAAGAAGTTTTTCATATAAAAATTTCAATTTTTTTAGGTTTTGGGTGGATTTTTCAATTTTTTGAGGGTGGTCACGAATTATCGTCCTTTTCGCTCTAGGACGCTTAGTTTAGGAGATATGGCCAAAAGAAGTTTTTTTTAGGTTTTGGCTGGATTTTTCAATTTTTTGAGGGTGGTCACGAATTATCGTCCTGTTCGCTCTAGGACGCTTAGTTTAGGAGAAATGGCCATAAGAAGTTTTTCATATAAAAATTTCAAAATTTTCGGTATTTGGCTGGAATTTTGGATTTTCTATGGGTGATCACGAATTAAGGTCCTTTTCGCTCTAGGACGCATAGTTTAGGAGATATGAGCAAAAGAAGTTTTCCATATAAAAATTTTAAAATTTTCGGGATTTGGGTCGATTTGTGGATTTTCTATGGGTGATCTCGAATTAAGGTCCTTTTCGCTCTAGGGCGCATAGTTTAGGAGATATGAGCAAAAGAAGTTTTTCATATAAAAATTTCAAAATTTTCGGGATTTGGATCGATTTTTGGATTTTCTATGGGTGATCACGAATTAAGGTCCTTTTTGCTCTAGGACGCATAGTTTAGGAGATATGAGCAAAAGAAGATTTTCATATAAAAATTTCAAAATTTTCGGGATTTGGTTCGATTTTTGGATTTTCTATGGGTGATCACGAATTAAGGTCCTTTTCGCTCTAGGACGCATAGTTTAGGAGATATGAGCAAAAGAAGTTTTTCATATAATAATTTCAAAATTTTCGGGAGTTGGCTCGATTTGTGGATTTTCTATGGGTGATCACGAATTAAGGCCCCTTTCGCTCTAGGTCGCATAGTTTAGGAGATATGAGCAAAAGAAGTTTTTCATATAAAAATTTCAAAATTTTCGGGATTTGGCTGGAATTTTGGATTTTCTATGGGTGATCACGAATTAAGGTCCTTTTCGCTCTAGGACGCATAGTTTAGGAGATATGAGCAAAAGAAGTATTTCATATAAAAATTTCAAAATTTTCGGGATTTGGCTGGAATTTTGGATTTTCCATCACGAATTAAGGTCCTTTTCGCTCGAGGACGCATAGCTTAGGAGATATGAGCAAACGACGTTTTTCATATAAAAATTTCAAAATTTTCGGGATTTGGTCGATTTTTGGATTTTCTATGGGTGATCACGAATTAATGTCCTTTTCGCTCTAGGACGCATAGTTTAGGAGATATGAGCAAAAGAAGTTTTTCATATAAAAATTTCAAAATTTTCGGGATTTGGGTCGATTTTTGGATTTTCTTCCTTTTCGCTCTAGGACGCATAGTTTAGGAGATATGAGCAAAAGAAGTTTTCCATATAAAAATTTTAAAATTTTCGGGATTTGGGTCGATTTGTGGATTTTCTATGGGTGATCTCGAATTAAGGTCCTTTTCGCTCTAGGGCGCATAGTTTAGGAGATATGAGCAAAAGAAGTTTTTCATATAAAAATTTCAAAATTTTCGGGATTTGGATCGATTTTTGGATTTTCTATGGGTGATCACGAATTAAGGTCCTTTTTGCTCTAGGACGCATAGTTTAGGAGATATGAGCAAAAGAAGATTTTCATATAAAAATTTCAAAATTTTCGGGATTTGGTTCGATTTTTGGATTTTCTATGGGTGATCACGAATTAAGGTCCTTTTCGCTCTAGGACGCATAGTTTAGGAGATATGAGCAAAAGAAGTTTTTCATATAATAATTTCAAAATTTTCGGGAGTTGGCTCGATTTGTGGATTTTCTATGGGTGATCACGAATTAAGGCCCCTTTCGCTCTAGGTCGCATAGTTTAGGAGATATGAGCAAAAGAAGTTTTTCATATAAAAATTTCAAAATTTTCGGGATTTGGCTGGAATTTTGGATTTTCTATGGGTGATCACGAATTAAGGTCCTTTTCGCTCTAGGACGCATAGTTTAGGAGATATGAGCAAAAGAAGTTTTTCATATAAAAATTTCAATTTTTTTAGGTTTTGGGTGGATTTTTTAATTTTTTGATGGTGGTCACGAATTATCGTCCTTTTCGCTCTAGGACGCTTAGTTTAGGAGATATGGCCAAAAGAAGTTTTTCATATAAAAATTTCAATTTTTTTAGGTTTTGGGTGGATTTTTTAATTTTTTGAGGGTGGTCGAATTATCGTCCTTTTCGCTCTAGGACGCTTAGTTTAGGAGATATGGCCAAAAGAAGTTTTTCATATAAAAATTTCAATTTTTTTAGGTTTTGGGTGGATTTTTCAATTTTTTGAGGGTGGTCACGAATTATCGTCCTTTTCGCTCTAGGACGCTTAGTTTAGGAGATATGGCCAAAAGAAGTTTTTCATATAAAAATTTCAATTTTTTTAGGTTTTGGGTGGATTTTTCAATTTTTTGATGGTGGTCACGAATTATCGTCCTTTTCGCTCTAGGACGCTTAGTTTAGGAGATATGGCCAAAAGAAGTTTTTCATATAAAAATTTCAATTTTTTTAGGTTTTGGGTGGATTTTTCAATTTTTTGAGGGTGGTCACGAATTATCGTCCTTTTCGCTCTAGGACGCTTAGTTTAGGAGATATGGCCAAAAGAAGTTTTTCATATAAAAATTTCAATTTTTTTAGGTTTTGGGTGGATTTTTCAATTTTTTGAGGGTGGTCACGAATTATCGTCCTTTTCGCTCTAGGACGCTTAGTTTAGGAGATATGGCCAAAAGAAGTTTTTCATATAAAAATTTCAATTTTTTTAGGTTTTGGGTGGATTTTTCAATTTTTTGAGGGTGGTCACGAATTATCGTCCTTTTCGCTCTAGGACGCTTAGTTTAGGAGATATGGCCAAAAGAAGTTTTTTTTAGGTTTTGGCTGGATTTTTCAATTTTTTGAGGGTGGTCACGAATTATCGTCCTGTTCGCTCTAGGACGCTTAGTTTAGGAGAAATGGCCATAAGAAGTTTTTCATATAAAAATTTCAAAATTTTCGGGATTTGGGTCGATTATTGGATTTTCTATGGGTGATCACGAATTAAGGTCCTTTTCGCTCTGGAACGCATAGTTTAGGAGATATGAGCAAAAGAAGTTTTTCATATAAAATTTTCAAAATTTTCGGGATTTGGATCGATTTTTGGATTTTCTATGGGTGATCACGAATTAAGGTCCTTTTCGCTCTAGGACGCATAGTTTAGGAGATATGAGCAAAAGAAGTTTTTCATATAAAAATTTCAAAATTTTCGGGATTTGGATCGATTTTTGGATTTTCTATGGGTGATCACGAATTAAGGTCCTTTTCGCTCTAGGACGCATAGTTTAGGAGATATGAGCCAAAGAAGATTTTCATATAAAAATTTCAAAATTTTCGGTATTTGGGTCGATTTTTGGATTTTCTATGGGTGATCACGAATTAAGGTCCTTTTCGCTCTAGGACGCATAGTTTAGGAGATATGAGCAAAAGAAGTTTTTCATATAAAAATTTCAAAATTTTCGGGATTTGGCTGGAATTTTGGATTTTCTATGGGTGATCACGAATTAAGGTCCTTTTCGCTCTAGGACGCATAGTTTAGGAGATATGAGCAAAAGAAGTATTTCATATAAAAATTTCAAAATTTTCGGGATTTGGCTGGAGTTTTGGGTTTTCCATCACGAATTAAGGTCCTTTTCGCTCGAGGACGCATAGCTTAGGAGATATGAGCAAAAGATGTTTTTCATATAAAAATTTCAAAATTTTCGGGATTTGGTCGATTTTTGGATTTTCTATGGGTGATCACGAATTAATGTCCTTTTCGCTCTAGGACGCATAGTTTAGGAGATATGAGCAAAAGAAGTTTTTCATATAAAAATTTCCAAATTTTCGGGACTTGGGTCGATTTTTGGATTTTCTTCCTTTTCGCTCTAGGACGCATAGTTTAGGAGATATGAGCAAAAGAAGTTTTCCATATAAAAATTTTAAAATTTTCGGGATTTGGATCGATTTTTGGATTTTCTATGGGTGATCACGAATTAAGGTCCTTTTTGCTCTAGGACGCATAGTTTAGGAGATATGAGCAAAAGAAGATTTTCATATAAAAATTTCAAAATTTTCGGGATTTGGTTCGATTTTTGGATTTTCTATGGGTGATCACGAATTAAGGCCCCTTTCGCTCTAGGACGCATAGTTTAGGAGATATGAGCAAAAGAAGATTTTCATATAAAAATTTCAAAATTTTCGGGATTTGGTTCGAGTTTAGGAGATATGAGCAAAAGAAGTTTTCCATATAAAAATTTTAAAATTTTCGGGATTTGGGTCGATTTGTGGATTTTCTATGGGTGATCTCGAATTAAGGTCCTTTTCGCTCTAGGGCGCATAGTTTAGGAGATATGAGCAAAAGAAGTTTTTCATATAAAAATTTCAAAATTTTCGGGATTTGGATCGATTTTTGGATTTTCTATGGGTGATCACGAATTAAGGTCCTTTTTGCTCTAGGACGCATAGTTTAGGAGATATGAGCAAAAGAAGATTTTCATATAAAAATTTCAAAATTTTCGGGATTTGGTTCGATTTTTGGATTTTCTATGGGTGATCACGAATTAAGGTCCTTTTCGCTCTAGGACGCATAGTTTAGGAGATATGAGCAAAAGAAGTTTTTCATATAATAATTTCAAAATTTTCGGGAGTTGGCTCGATTTGTGGATTTTCTATGGGTGATCACGAATTAAGGCCCCTTTCGCTCTAGGTCGCATAGTTTAGGAGATATGAGCAAAAGAAGTTTTTCATATAAAAATTTCAAAATTTTCGGGATTTGGCTGGAATTTTGGATTTTCTATGGGTGATCACGAATTAAGGTCCTTTTCGCTCTAGGACGCATAGTTTAGGAGATATGAGCAAAAGAAGTTTTTCATATAAAAATTTCAATTTTTTTAGGTTTTGGGTGGATTTTTTAATTTTTTGATGGTGGTCACGAATTATCGTCCTTTTCGCTCTAGGACGCTTAGTTTAGGAGATATGGCCAAAAGAAGTTTTTCATATAAAAATTTCAATTTTTTTAGGTTTTGGGTGGATTTTTTAATTTTTTGAGGGTGGTCGAATTATCGTCCTTTTCGCTCTAGGACGCTTAGTTTAGGAGATATGGCCAAAAGAAGTTTTTCATATAAAAATTTCAATTTTTTTAGGTTTTGGGTGGATTTTTCAATTTTTTGAGGGTGGTCACGAATTATCGTCCTTTTCGCTCTAGGACGCTTAGTTTAGGAGATATGGCCAAAAGAAGTTTTTCATATAAAAATTTCAATTTTTTTAGGTTTTGGGTGGATTTTTCAATTTTTTGATGGTGGTCACGAATTATCGTCCTTTTCGCTCTAGGACGCTTAGTTTAGGAGATATGGCCAAAAGAAGTTTTTCATATAAAAATTTCAATTTTTTTAGGTTTTGGGTGGATTTTTCAATTTTTTGAGGGTGGTCACGAATTATCGTCCTTTTCGCTCTAGGACGCTTAGTTTAGGAGATATGGCCAAAAGAAGTTTTTCATATAAAAATTTCAATTTTTTTAGGTTTTGGGTGGATTTTTCAATTTTTTGAGGGTGGTCACGAATTATCGTCCTTTTCGCTCTAGGACGCTTAGTTTAGGAGATATGGCCAAAAGAAGTTTTTTTTAGGTTTTGGCTGGATTTTTCAATTTTTTGAGGGTGGTCACGAATTATCGTCCTGTTCGCTCTAGGACGCTTAGTTTAGGAGAAATGGCCATAAGAAGTTTTTCAAATAAAAATTTCAAAATTTTCGGGATTTGGGTCGATTATTGGATTTTCTATGGGTGATCACGAATTAAGGTCCTTTTCGCTCTGGAACGCATAGTTTAGGAGATATGAGCAAAAGAAGTTTTTCATATAAAATTTTCAAAATTTTCGGGATTTGGATCGATTTTTGGATTTTCTATGGGTTATCACGAATTAAGGTCCTTTTCGCTCTAGGACGCATAGTTTAGGAGATATGAGCAAAAGAAGTTTTTCATATAAAAATTTCAAAATTTTCGGGATTTGGATCGATTTTTGGATTTTCTATGGGTGATCACGAATTAAGGTCCTTTTCGCTCTAGGACGCATAGTTTAGGAGATATGAGCCAAAGAAGATTTTCATATAAAAATTTCAAAATTTTCGGTATTTGGGTCGATTTTTGGATTTTCTATGGGTGATCACGAATTAAGGTCCTTTTCGCTCTAGGACGCATAGTTTAGGAGATATGAGCAAAAGAAGTTTTTCATATAAAAATTTCAAAATTTTCGGGATTTGGCTGGAATTTTGGATTTTCTATGGGTGATCACGAATTAAGGTCCTTTTCGCTCTAGGACGCATAGTTTAGGAGATATGAGCAAAAGAAGTATTTCATATAAAAATTTCAAAATTTTCGGGATTTGGCTGGAATTTTGGATTTTCCATCACGAATTAAGGTCCTTTTCGCTCGAGGACGCATAGCTTAGGAGATATGAGCAAAAGATGTTTTTCATATAAAAATTTCAAAATTTTCGGGATTTGGTCGATTTTTGGATTTTCTATGGGTGATCACGAATTAATGTCCTTTTCGCTCTAGGACGCATAGTTTAGGAGATATGAGCAAAAGAAGTTTTTCATATAAAAATTTCCAAATTTTCGGGACTTGGGTCGATTTTTGGATTTTCTTCCTTTTCGCTCTAGGACGCATAGTTTAGGAGATATGAGCAAAAGAAGTTTTCCATATAAAAATTTTAAAATTTTCGGGATTTGGATCGATTTTTGGATTTTCTATGGGTGATCACGAATTAAGGTCCTTTTTGCTCTAGGACGCATAGTTTAGGAGATATGAGCAAAAGAAGATTTTCATATAAAAATTTCAAAATTTTCGGGATTTGGTTCGATTTTTGGATTTTCTATGGGTGATCACGAATTAAGGCCCCTTTCGCTCTAGGACGCATAGTTTAGGAGATATGAGCAAAAGAAGATTTTCATATAAAAATTTCAAAATTTTCGGGATTTGGTTCGATTTTTGGATTTTCTATGGGTGATCACGAATTAAGGCCCCTTTCGCTCTAGGACGCATAGTTTAGGAGATATGAGCAAAAGAAGTTTTTCATATAAAAATTTCAAAATTTTCGGGATTTGGCTGGAATTTTGGATTTTCTATGGGTGATCACGAATTAAGGTCCTTTTCGCTCTAGGACGCATAGTTTAGGAGATATGAGCAAAAGAAGTTTTTCATATAAAAATTTAAATTTTTTTAGGTTTTGGGTGGATTTTTTAATTTTTTGATGTTGGTCACGAATTATCGTCCTTTTCGCTCTAGGACGCTTAGTTTAGGAGATATGGCCAAAAGAAGTTTTTCATATAAAAATTTCAATTTTTTTAGGTTTTGGGTGGATTTTTTAATTTTTTGAGGGTGGTCACGAATTATCGTCCTTTTCGCTCTAGGACGCTTAGTTTAGGAGATATGGCCAAAAGAAGTTTTTCATATAAAAATTTCAATTTTTTTAGATTTGGGTGGATTTCTCAATTTTCTGAGGGTGGTCACGAATTATCGTCCTTTTCGCTCTAGGACGCTTAGTTTAGGAGATATGGCCAAAAGAAGTTTTTCATATAAAAATTTCAATTTTTTTAGGTTTTGGGTGGATTTTTCAATTTTTTGATGGTGGTCACGAATTATCGTCCTTTTCGCTCTAGGACGCATATTTAAGGAGATATGGCCAAAAGAAGTTTTTCATATAAAAATTTCAATTTTTTTAGGTTTTGGGTGGATTTTTCAATTTTTTGAGGGTGGTCACGAATTATCGTCCCTTTCGCTCTAGGACGCTTAGTTTAGGAGATATGGCCAAAAGAAGTTTTTCATATAAAAATTTCAATTTTTTTAGGTTTTGGGTGGATTTTTCAATTTTTTGAGGGTGGTCACGAATTATTGTCCTTTTCGCTCTAGGACGCTTAGATTAGGAGATATGGCCAAAAGAAGTTTTTCATATAAAAATTTCAATTTTTTTAGGTTTTGGGTGGATTTTTTAATTTTTTGAGGGTGGTCACGAATTATCGTCCTTTTCGCTCTAGGACGCTTAGTTTAGGAGATATGGCCAAAAGAAGTTTTTCATATAAAAATTTCAATTTTTTTAGGTTTTGGGTGGATTTTTCAATTTTTTGAGGGTGGTCACGAATTATCGTCCTTTTCGCTCTAGGACGCTTAGTTTAGGAGATATGGCCAAAAGAAGTTTTTCATATAAAAATTTCAATTTTTTTAGGTTTTGGGTGGATTTTTAAATTTTTTGAGGGTGGTCACGAATTATCGTCCTTTTCGCTCTAGGACGCTTAGATTAGGAGATATGGCCAAAAGAAGTTTTTCATATAAAAATTTCAATTTTTTTAGGTTTTGGGTGGATTTTTTAATTTTTTGATGGTGGTCACGAATTATCGTCCTTTTCGCTCTAGGACGCTTAGTTTAGGAGATATGGCCAAAAGAAGTTTTTCATATAAAAATTTCAATATTTTTAGGTTTTGGGTGGATTTTTCAATTTTTTGAGGGTGGTCACGAATTATCGTCCTTTTCGCTCTAGGACGCTTAGTTTAGGAGATATGACCAAAAGAAGTTTTTTTTTTAGGTTTTGGGTGGATTTTTCAATTTTTTGATGGTGGTCACGAATTATCGTCCTTTTCGCTCTAGGACGCTTAGTTTAGGAGATATGGCCAAAAGAAGTTTTTAATATAAAAATTTCAATTTTTTTAGGTTTTGGGTGGATTTTTCAATTTTTTGAGGGTGGTCACGAATTATCGTCCCTTTCGCTCTAGGACGCTTAGTTTAGGAGATATGGCCAAAAGAAGTTTTTCATATAAAAATTTCAATTTTTTTAGGTTTTGGGTGGATTTTTCAATTTTTTGAGGGTGGTCACGAATTATCGTCCTTTTCGCTCTAGGACGCTTAGATTAGGAGATATGGCCAAAAGAAGTTTTTCATATAAAAATTTCAATTTTTTTAGGTTTTGGGTGGATTTTTTAATTTTTTGATGGTGGTCACGAATTATCGTCCTTTTCGCTCTAGGACGCTTAGTTTAGGAGATATGGCCAAAAGAAGTTTTTTTTTAGGTTTTGGGTGGATTTTTCAATTTTTTGGTGGTGGTCACGAATTATCGTCCTTTTCGCTCTAGGACGCTTAGTTTAGGAGATATGGCCAAAAGAAGTTTTTCATATAAAAATTTCAATTTTTTTTAGGTTTTGGGTGGATTTTTCAATTTTTTGAGGGTGGTCACGAATTATCGTCCTTTTCGCTCTAGGACGCTTAGTTTAGGAGATATGGCCAAAAGAAGTTTTTCATATAAAAATTTCAATTTTTTTAGGTTTTGGGTGGATTTTTCAATTTTTTGAGGGTGGTCACGAATTATCGTCCTTTTCGCTCTAGGACGCTTAGTTTAGGAGATATGGCCAAAAGAAGTTTTTCATATAAAAATTTCAATTTTTTTAGATTTGGGTGGATTTCTCAATTTTCTGAGGGTGGTCACGAATTATCGTCCTTTTCGCTCTAGGACGCTTAGTTTAGGAGATATGGCCAAAAGAAGTTTTTCATATAAAAATTTCAATTTTTTTAGGTTTTGGGTGGATTTTTCAATTTTTTGATGGTGGTCACGAATTATCGTCCTTTTCGCTCTAGGACGCATATTTAAGGAGATATGGCCAAAAGAAGTTTTTCATATAAAAATTTCATTTTTTTTAGGTTTTGGGTGGATTTTTCAATTTTTTGAGGGTGGTCACGAATTATCGTCCCCTTCGCTCTAGGACGCTTAGTTTAGGAGATATGGCCAAAAGAAGTTTTTCATATAAAAATTTCAATTTTTTTAGGTTTTGGGTGGATTTTTCAATTTTTTGAGGGTGGTCACGAATTATTGTCCTTTTCGCTCTAGGACGCTTAGATTAGGAGATATGGCCAAAAGAAGTTTTTCATATAAAAATTTCAATTTTTTTAGGTTTTGGGTGGATTTTTTAATTTTTTGAGGGTGGTCACGAATTATCGTCCTTTTCGCTCTAGGACGCTTAGTTTAGGAGATATGGCCAAAAGAAGTTTTTCATATAAAAATTTCAATTTTTTTAGGTTTTGGGTGGATTTTTCAATTTTTTGAGGGTGGTCACGAATTATCGTCCTTTTCGCTCTAGGACGCTTAGTTTAGGAGATATGGCCAAAAGAAGTTTTTCATATAAAAATTTCAATTTTTTTAGGTTTTGGGTGGATTTTTAAATTTTTTGAGGGTGGTCACGAATTATCGTCCTTTTCGCTCTAGGACGCTTAGATTAGGAGATATGGCCAAAAGAAGTTTTTCATATAAAAATTTCAATTTTTTTAGGTTTTGGGTGGATTTTTTAATTTTTTGATGGTGGTCACGAATTATCGTCCTTTTCGCTCTAGGACGCTTAGTTTAGGAGATATGGCCAAAAGAAGTTTTTCATATAAAAATTTCAATTTTTTTAGGTTTTGGGTGGATTTTTCAATTTTTTGAGGGTGGTCACGAATTATCGTCCTTTTCGCTCTAGGACGCTTAGTTTAGGAGATATGACCAAAAGAAGTTTTTTTTTAGGTTTTGGGTGGATTTTTCAATTTTTTGATGGTGGTCACGAATTATCGTCCTTTTCGCTCTAGGACGCTTAGTTTAGGAGATATGGCCAAAAGAAGTTTTTCATATAAAAATTTCAATTTTTTTAGGTTTTGGGTGGATTTTTCAATTTTTTGAGGGTGGTCACGAATTATCGTCCCTTTCGCTCTAGGACGCTTAGTTTAGGAGATATGGCCAAAAGAAGTTTTTCATATAAAAATTTCAATTTTTTTAGGTTTTAGGTGGATTTTTCAATTTTTTGAGGGTGGTCACGAATTATCGTCCTTTTCGCTCTAGGACGCTTAGATTAGGAGATATGGCCAAAAGAAGTTTTTCATATAAAAATTTCAATTTTTTTAGGTTTTGGGTGGATTTTTTAATTTTTTGATGGTGGTCACGAATTATCGTCCTTTTCGCTCTAGGACGCTTAGTTTAGGAGATATGGCCAAAAGAAGTTTTTTTTTTAGGTTTTGGGTGGATTTTTCAATTTTTTGGTGGTGGTCACGAATTATCGTCCTTTTCGCTCTAGGACGCTTAGTTTAGGAGATATGGCCAAAAGAAGTTTTTCATATAAAAATTTCAATTTTTTTTAGGTTTTGGGTGGATTTTTCAATTTTTTGAGGGTGGTCACGAATTATCGTCCTTTTCGCTCTAGGACGCTTAGTTTAGGAGATATGGCCAAAAGAAGTTTTTCATATAAAAATTTCAATTTTTTTAGGTTTTGGGTGGATTTTTCAATTTTTTGAGGGTGGTCACGAATTATCGTCCTTTTCGCTCTAGGACGCTTAGTTTAGGAGATATGGCCAAAAGAAGTTTTTCATATAAAAATTTCAATTTTTTTAGGTTTTGGGTGGATTTTTCAATTTTTTGAGGGTGGTCACGAATTATCGTCCTTTTCGCTCTAGGACGCTTAGTTTAGGAGATATGGCCAAAAGAAGTTTTTCATATAAAAATTTCAATTTTTTTAGGTTTTGCGTGGATTTTTCAATTTTTTGAGGGTGGTCACGAATTATCGTCCTTTTCGCTCTAGGACGCTTAGTTTAGGAGATATGGCCAAAAGAAGTTTTTCATATAAAAATTTCAATTTTTTTAGGTTTTGGGTGGATTTTTCAATTTTTTGAGGGTGGTCACGAATTATCGTCCTCTTCGCTCTAGGACGCTTAGTTTAGGAGATATGGCCAAAAGAAGTTTTTCATATAAAAATTTCAATTTTTTTAGGTTTTGGGTGGATTTTTCAATTTCTTGAGGGTGGTCACGAATTATCGTCCTTTTCGCTCTAGGACGCTTAGTTTAGGAGATATGGCCAAAAGAAGTCTTTTTTAGGATTTGGGTGGATTTTTCAATTTTTTGCTGGTGGTCACGAATTATCGTCCTTTTCGCTCTAGGACGCTTAGTTTAGGAGATATGGCCAAAAGAAGTTTTTCATATAAAAATTTCAATTTTTTAAGGTTTTGGGTGGATTTTTCAATTTTTTGAGGGTGGTCACGAATTATCGTCCTTTTCGCTCTAGGACGCATATTTAAGGAGATATGGCCAAAAGAAGTTTTTCATATAAAAATTTAAATTTTTTTAGGTTTTGGGTGGATTTTTCAATTTTTTGAGGGTGGTCACGAATTATCGTCCTTTTCGCTCTAGGACGCTTAGTTTAGGAGATATGGCCAAAAGAAGTTTTTCATATAAAAATTTCAATTTTTTTAGGTTTTGCGTGGATTTTTCAATTTTTTGAGGGTGGTCACGAATTATCGTCCTTTTCGCTCTAGGACGCTTAGTTTAGGAGATATGGCCAAAAGAAGTTTTTCATATAAAAATTTCAATTTTTTTAGGTTTTGGGTGGATTTTTCAATTTTTTGAGGGTGGTCACGAATTATCGTCCTCTTCGCTCTAGGACGCTTAGTTTAGGAGATATGGCCAAAAGAAGTTTTTCATATAAAAATTTCAATTTTTTTAGGTTTTGGGTGGATTTTTCAATTTCTTGAGGGTGGTCACGAATTATCGTCCTTTTCGCTCTAGGACGCTTAGTTTAGGAGATATGGCCAAAAGAAGTCTTTTTTAGGATTTGGGTGGATTTTTCAATTTTTTGCTGGTGGTCACGAATTATCGTCCTTTTCGCTCTAGGACGCTTAGTTTAGGAGATATGGCCAAAAGAAGTTTTTCATATAAAAATTTCAATTTTTTAAGGTTTTGGGTGGATTTTTCAATTTTTTGAGGGTGGTCACGAATTATCGTCCTTTTCGCTCTAGGACGCATATTTAAGGAGATATGGCCAAAAGAAGTTTTTCATATAAAAATTTCAATTTTTTTAGGTTTTGGGTGGATTTTTCAATTTTTTGAGGGTGGTCACGAATTATCGTCCTTTTCGCTCTAGGACGCTTAGTTTAGGAGATATGGCCAAAAGAAGTTTTTCATATAAAAATTTCAATTTTTTTAGGTTTTGCGTGGATTTTTCAATTTTTTGAGGGTGGTCACGAATTATCGTCCTTTTCGCTCTAGGACGCTTAGTTTAGGAGATATGGCCAAAAGAAGTTTTTCATATAAAAATTTCAATTTTTTTAGGTTTTGGGTGGATTTTTCAATTTTTTGAGGGTGGTCACGAATTATCGTCCTTTTCACTCTAGGACGCTTAGTTTAGGAGATATGGCCAAAAGAAGTTTTTCATATAAAAATTTCAATTTTTTTAGGTTTTGGGTGGATTTTTCAATTTCTTGAGGGTGGTCACGAATTATCGTCCTTTTCGCTCTAGGACGCTTAGTTTAGGAGATATGGCCAAAAGAAGTCTTTTTTAGGATTTGGGTGGATTTTTCAATTTTTTGCTGGTGGTCACGAATTATCGTCCTTTTCGCTCTAGGACGCTTAGTTTAGGAGATATGGCCAAAAGAAGTTTTTCATATAAAAATTTCAATTTTTTAAGGTTTTGGGTGGATTTTTCAATTTTTTGAGGGTGGTCACGAATTATCGTCCTTTTCGCTCTAGGACGCATATTTAAGGAGATATGGCCAAAAGAAGTTTTTCATATAAAAATTTCAATTTTTTTAGGTTTTGGGTGGATTTTTCAATTTTTTGAGGGTGGTCACGAATTATCGTCCTTTTCGCTCTAGGACGCTTAGTTTAGGAGATATGGCCAAAAGAAGTTTTTCATATAAAAATTTCATTTTTTTTAGGTTTTGCGTGGATTTTTCAATTTTTTGAGGGTGGTCACGAATTATCGTCCTTTTTGCTCTAGGACGCTTAGTTTAGGAGATATGGCCAAAAGAAGTTTTTCATATAAAAATTTCAATTTTTTTAGGTTTTGGGTGGATTTTTCAATTTTTTGAGGGTGGTCACGAATTATCGTCCTTTTCGCTCTAGGACGCTTAGTTTAGGAGATATGGCCAAAAGAAGTTTTTCATATAAAAATTTCAATTTTTTTAGGTTTTGGGTGGATTTTTCAATTTTTTGAGGGTGGTCACGAATTATCGTCCTTTTCACTCTAGGACGCTTAGTTTAGGAGATATGGCCAAAAGAAGTTTTTCATATAAAAATTTCAATTTTTTTAGGTTTTGGGTGGATTTTTCAATTTTTTGAGGGTGGTCACGAATTATCGTCCTTTTCGCTCTAGGACGCTTAGTTTAGGAGATATGGCCAAAAGAAGTTTTTCATATAAAAATTTCAATTTTTTTAGGTTTTGGGTGGATTTTTCAATTTTTTGAGGGTGGTCACGAATTATCGTCCTTTTCACTCTAGGACGCTTAGTTTAGGAGGTATGGCCAAAAGAAGTTTTTCATATAAAAATTTCAATTTTTTTAGGTTTTGGGTGGATTTTTCAATTTTTTGAGGGTGGTCACGAATTATCGTCCTTTTCGCTCTAGGACGCTTAGTTTAGGAGATATGGCCAAAAGAAGTTTTTCATATAAAAATTTCAATTTTTTTAGGTTTTGGGTGGATTTTTCAATTTTTTGAGGGTGGTCACGAATTATCGTCCTTTTCGCTCTAGGACGCTTAGTTTAGGAGATATGACCAAAAGAAGTTTTTTTTTAGGTTTTGGGTGGATTTTTCAATTTTTTGATGGTGGTCACGAATTATCGTCCTTTTCGCTCTAGGACGCTTAGTTTAGGAGATATGGCCAAAAGAAGTTTTTAATATAAAAATTTCAATTTTTTTAGGTTTTGGGTGGATTTTTCAATTTTTTGAGGGTGGTCACGAATTATCGTCCCTTTCGCTCTAGGACGCTTAGTTTAGGAGATATGGCCAAAAGAAGTTTTTCATATAAAAATTTAAATTTTTTTAGGTTTTGGGTGGATTTTTCAATTTTTTGAGGGTGGTCACGAATTATCGTCCTTTTCGCTCTAGGACGCTTAGATTAGGAGATATGGCCAAAAGAAGTTTTTCATATAAAAATTTCAATTTTTTTAGGTTTTGGGTGGATTTTTTAATTTTTTGATGGTGGTCACGAATTATCGTCCTTTTCGCTCTAGGACGCTTAGTTTAGGAGATATGGCCAAAAGAAGTTTTTTTTTAGGTTTTGGGTGGATTTTTCAATTTTTTGGTGGTGGTCACGAATTATCGTCCTTTTCGCTCTAGGACGCTTAGTTTAGGAGATATGGCCAAAAGAAGTTTTTCATATAAAAATTTCAATTTTTTTTAGGTTTTGGGTGGATTTTTCAATTTTTTGAGGGTGGTCACGAATTATCGTCCTTTTCGCTCTAGGACGCTTAGTTTAGGAGATATGGCCAAAAGAAGTTTTTCATATAAAAATTTCAATTTTTTTAGGTTTTGGGTGGATTTTTCAATTTTTTGAGGGTGGTCACGAATTATCGTCCTTTTCGCTCTAGGACGCTTAGTTTAGGAGATATGGCCAAAAGAAGTTTTTCATATAAAAATTTCAATTTTTTTAGGTTTTGGGTGGATTTTTCAATTTTTTGAGGGTGGTCACGAATTATCGTCCTTTTCGCTCTAGGACGCTTAGTTTAGGAGATATGGCCAAAAGAAGTTTTTCATATAAAAATTTCAATTTTTTTAGGTTTTGCGTGGATTTTTCAATTTTTTGAGGGTGGTCACGAATTATCGTCCTTTTCGCTCTAGGACGCTTAGTTTAGGAGATATGGCCAAAAGAAGTTTTTCATATAAAAATTTCAATTTTTTTAGGTTTTGGGTGGATTTTTCAATTTTTTGAGGGTGGTCACGAATTATCGTCCTCTTCGCTCTAGTACGCTTAGTTTAGGAGATATGGCCAAAAGAAGTTTTTCATATAAAAATTTCAATTTTTTTAGGTTTTGGGTGGATTTTTCAATTTCTTGAGGGTGGTCACGAATTATCGTCCTTTTCGCTCTAGGACGCTTAGTTTAGGAGATATGGCCAAAAGAAGTCTTTTTTAGGATTTGGGTGGATTTTTCAATTTTTTGCTGGTGGTCACGAATTATCGTCCTTTTCGCTCTAGGACGCTTAGTTTAGGAGATATGGCCAAGAGAAGTCTTTTTTAGGATTTGGGTGGATTTTTCAATTTTTTGCTGGTGGTCACGAATTATCGTCCTTTTCGCTCTAGGACGCTTAGTTTAGGAGATATGGCCAAAAGAAGTTTTTCATATAAAAATTTCAATTTTTTAAGGTTTTGGGTGGATTTTTCAATTTTTTGAGGGTGGTCACGAATTATCGTCCTTTTCGCTCTAGGACGCATATTTAAGGAGATATGGCCAAAAGAAGTTTTTCATATAAAAATTTAAATTTTTTTAGGTTTTGGGTGGATTTTTCAATTTTTTGAGGGTGGTCACGAATTATCGTCCTTTTCGCTCTAGGACGCTTAGTTTAGGAGATATGGCCAAAAGAAGTTTTTCATATAAAAATTTCAATTTGTTTAGGTTTTGCGTGGATTTTTCAATTTTTTGAGGGTGGTCACGAATTATCGTCCTTTTCGCTCTAGGACGCTTAGTTTAGGAGATATGGCCAAAAGAAGTTTTTCATATAAAAATTTCAATTTTTTTAGGTTTTGGGTGGATTTTTCAATTTTTTGAGGGTGGTCACGAATTATCGTCCTCTTCGCTCTAGGACGCTTAGTTTAGGAGATATGGCCAAAAGAAGTTTTTCATATAAAAATTTCAATTTTTTTAGGTTTTGGGTGGATTTTTCAATTTCTTGAGGGTGGTCACGAATTATCGTCCTTTTCGCTCTAGGACGCTTAGTTTAGGAGAAAAGAAGTTTTTCATATAAAAATTTCAATTTTTTTAGGTTTTGGGTGGATTTTTCAATTTTTTGAGGGTGGTCACGAATTATCGTCCTTTTCGCTCTAGGACGCTTAGTTTAGGAGATATGGCCAAAAGAAGTTTTTCATATAAAAATTTCAATTTTTTTAGGTTTTGGGTGGATTTTTCAATTTTTTGAGGGTGGTCACGAATTATCGTCCTTTTCGCTCTAGGACGCTTAGTTTAGGAGATATGGCCAAAAGAAGTTTTTCATATAAAAATTTCAATTTTTTTAGGTTTTGGGTGGATTTTTCAATTTTTTGAGGGTGGTCACGAATTATCGTCCTTTTCGCTCTAGGACGCTTAGTTTAGGAGATATGGCCAAAAGAAGTTTTTCATATAAAAATTTCAATTTTTTTAGGTTTTGGGTGGATTTTTCAATTTTTTGAGGGTGGTCACGAATTATCGTCCTTTTCGCTCTAGGACGCTTAGTTTAGGAGATATGGCCAAAAGAAGTTTTTCATATAAAAATTTCAATTTTTTTAGGTTTTGGGTGGATTTTTCAATTTTTTGAGGGTGGTCACGAATTATCGTCCTTTTCGCTCTAGGACGCTTAGTTTAGGAGATATGGCCAAAAGAAGTTTTTCATATAAAAATTTCAATTTTTTTAGGTTTTGGGTGGATTTTTCAATTTTTTGAGGGTGGTCACGAATTATCGTCCTTTTCGCTCTAGGACGCTTAGTTTAGGAGAATGGCCAAAAGAAGTTTTTTCATATAAAAATTTCAATTTTTTTAGGTTTTGGGTGGATTTTTCAATTTTTTGAGGGTGGTCACGAATTATCGTCTAGGACGCTTAGTTTAGGAGATATGGCCAAAAGAAGTTTTTCATATAAAAATTTCAATTTTTTTAGGTTTTGGGTGGATTTTTCAATTTCTTGAGGGTGGTCACGAATTATCGTCCTTTTCGCTCTAGGACGCTTAGTTTAGGAGATATGGCCAAAAGAAGTTTTTCATATAAAAATTTCAATTTTTTAGGTTTTGGGTGGATTTTTCAATTTTTTGAGGGTGGTCACGAATTATCGTCCTTATCGCTCTAGGACGCTTAGTTTAGGAGATATGGCCAAAAGAAGTTTTTCATATAAAAATTTCAATTTTTTTAGGTTTTGGGTGGATTTTTCAATTTTTTGAGGGTGGTCACGAATTATCGTCCTTTTCGCTCTAGGACGCTTAGTTTAGGAGATATGGCCAAAAGAAGTTTTTCATATAAAAATTTCAATTTTTTTAGGTTTTGGGTGGATTTTTCAATTTTTTGAGGGTAGTCACGAATTATCGTCCTTTTCGCTCTAGGACGCTTAGTTTAGGAGATATGGCCAAAAGAGGTTTTTCATATAAAAATTTCAATTTTTTTAGGTTTTGGGTGGATTTTTCAATTTTTTGATGGTGGTCACGAATTATCGTCCTTTTCGGTCTAGGACGCTTAGTTTAGGAGAAATGGCCATAAGAAGTTTTTCATATAAAAATTTCAATTTTTTTGGTTTTGGGTGGATTTTTCAATTTTTTGAGGGTGGTCACGAATTATCGTCCTTTTCACTCTAGGACGCTTAGTTTAGGAGATATGGCCAAAAGAAGTTTTTCATATAAAAATTTCAATTTTTTTAGGTTTTGGGTGGATTTTTCAATTTTTTGAGGGTGGTCACGAATTATCGTCCTTTTCGCTCTAGGACGCTTAGTTTAGGAGATATGGCCAAAAGAAGTTTTTCATATAAAAATTTCAATTTTTTTAGGTTTTGGGTGGATTTTTAAATTTTTTGAGGGTGGTCACGAATTATCGTCCTTTTCGCTCTAGGACGCTTAGTTTAGGAGATATGGCCAAAAGAAGTTTTTCATATAAAAATTTCAATTTTTTTAGGTTTTGCGTGGATTTTTCAATTTTTTGAGGGTGGTCACGAATTATCGTCCTTTTCGCTCTAGGACGCTTAGTTTAGGAGATATGGCCAAAAGAAGTTTTTCATATAAAAATTTCAATTTTTTTAGGATTTGGGTGGATTTTTCAATTTTTTGAGGGTGGTCACGAATTATCGTCCTTTTCGCTCTAGGACGCTTAGTTTAGGAGATATGGCCAAAAGAAGTTTTTCATATAAAAATTTCAATTTTTTTAGGATTTGGGTGGATTTTTCAATTTTTTGCTGGTGGTCACGAATTATCGTCCTTTTCGCTCTAGGACGCTTAGTTTAGGAGATATGGCCAAAGAAGTTTTTCATATAAAAATTTCAATTTTTTAAGGTTTTGGGTGGATTTTTCAATTTTTTGAGGGTGGTCACGAATTATCGTCCTTTTCGCTCTAGGACGCATATTTAAGGAGATATGGCCAAAAGAAGTTTTTCATATAAAAATTTCAATTTTTTAAGGTTTTGGGTGGATTTTTCAATTTTTTGAGGGTGGTCACGAATTATCGTCCTTATCGCTCTAGGACGCTTAGTTTAGGAGATATGGCCAAAAGAAGTTTTTCATATAAAAATTTCAATTTTTTTAGGTTTTGGGTGGATTTTTCAATTTTTTGAGGGTGGTCACGAATTATCGTCCTTTTCGCTCTAGGACGCTTAGTTTAGGAGATATGGCCAAAAGAAGTCTTTTTTAGGATTTGGGTGGATTTTTCAATTTTTTGCTGGTGGTCACGAATTATCGTCCTTTTCGCTCTAGGACGCTTAGTTTAGGAGATATGGCCAAAAGAAGTTTTTCATATAAAAATTTCAATTTTTTAAGGTTTTGGGTGGATTTTTCAATTTTTTGAGGGTGGTCACGAATTATCGTCCTTTTCGCTCTAGGACGCATATTTAAGGAGATATGGCCAAAAGAAGTTTTTCATATAAAAATTTCAATTTTTTTAGGTTTTGGGTGGATTTTTCAATTTTTTGAGGGTGGTCACGAATTATCGTCCTTTTCGCTCTAGGACGCTTAGTTTAGGAGATATGGCCAAAAGAAGTTTTTCATATAAAAATTTCAATTTTTTTAGGTTTTGGGTGGATTTTTCAATTTTTTGAGGGTGGTCACGAATTATCGTCCTTTTCGCTCTAGGACGCTTAGTTTAGGAGATATGGCCAAAAGAAGTTTTTCATATAAAAATTTCAATTTTTTTAGGTTTTGGGTGGATTTTTCAATTTTTTGAGGGTGGTCACGAATTATCGTCCTTTTCGCTCTAGGACGCTTAGTTTAGGAGATATGGCCAAAAGAAGTTTTTCATATAAAAATTTCAATTTTTTTAGGTTTTGGGTGGATTTTTCAATTTTTTGAGGGTGGTCACGAATTATCGTCCTTTTCGCTCTAGGACGCTTAGTTTAGGAGATATGGCCAAAAGAAGTTTTTCATATAAAAATTTCAATTTTTTTAGGTTTTGGGTGGATTTTTCAATTTTTTGAGGGTGGTCACGAATTATCGTCCTTTTCGCTCTAGGACGCTTAGTTTAGGAGATATGGCCAAAAGAAGTTTTTCATATAAAAATGTCAATTTTTTTAGGTTTTGGGTGGATTTTTCAATTTTTTGAGGGTGGTCACGAATTATCGTCCTTTTCACTCTAGGACGCTTAGTTTAGGAGATATGGCCAAAAGAAGTTTTTCATATAAAAATTTCAATTTTTTTAGGTTTTGGGTGGATTTTTCAATTTTTTGAGGGTGGTCACGAATTATCGTCCTTTTCGCTCTAGGACGCTTAGTTTAGGAGATATGGCCAAAAGAAGTTTTTCATATAAAAATTTCAATTTTTTTAGGTTTTGGGTGGATTTTTCAATTTTTTGAGGGTGGTCACGAATTATCGTCCTTTTCACTCTAGGACGCTTAGTTTAGGAGATATGGCCAAAAGAAGTTTTTCATATAAAAATTTCAATTTTTTTAGGTTTTGGGTGGATTTTTCAATTTTTTGAGGGTGGTCACGAATTATCGTCCTTTTCGCTCTAGGACGCTTAGTTTAGGAGATATGGCCAAAAGAAGTTTTTCATATAAAAATTTCAATTTTTTTAGGTTTTGGGTGGATTTTTCAATTTTTTGAGGGTGGTCACGAATTATCGTCCTTTTCGCTCTAGGACGCTTAGTTTAGGAGATATGGCCAAAAGAAGTTTTTCATATAAAAATTTCAATTTTTTTAGGTTTTGCGTGGATTTTTCAATTTTTTGAGGGTGGTCACGAATTATCGTCCTTTTCGCTCTAGGACGCTTAGTTTAGGAGATATGGCCAAAAGAAGTTTTTCATATAAAAATGTCAATTTTTTTAGGTTTTGGGTGGATTTTTCAATTTTTTGAGGGTGGTCACGAATTATCGTCCTTTTCGCTCTAGGACGCTTAGTTTAGGAGATATGGCCAAAAGAAGTTTTTCATATAAAAATTTCAATTTTTTTAGGTTTTGGGTGGATTTTTCAATTTTTTGAGGGTGGTCACGAATTATCGTCCTTATCGCTCTAGGACGCTTAGTTTAGGAGATATGGCCAAAAGAAGTTTTTCATATAAAAATTTCAATTTTTTTAGGTTTTGGGTGGATTTTTCAATTTTTTGAGGGTGGTCACGAATTATCGTCCTTTTCGCTCTAGGACGCTTAGTTTAGGAGATATGGCCAAAAGAAGTTTTTCATATAAAAATTTCAATTTTTTTAGGTTTTGGGTGGATTTTTCAATTTTTTGAGGGTGGTCACGAATTATCGTCCTTTTCGCTCTAGGACGCTTAGTTTAGGAGATATGGCCAAAAGAAGTTTTTCATATAAAAATTTCAATTTTTTTAGGTTTTGGGTGGATTTTTCAATTTTTTGAGGGTGGTCACGAATTATCGTCCTTTTCGCTCTAGGACGCTTAGTTTAGGAGATATGGCCAAAAGAAGTTTTTCATATAAAAATGTCAATTTTTTTAGGTTTTGGGTGGATTTTTCAATTTTTTGAGGGTGGTCACGAATTATCGTCCTTTTCGCTCTAGGACGCTTAGTTTAGGAGATATGGCCAAAAGAAGTTTTTCATATAAAAATTTCAATTTTTTTAGGTTTTGGGTGGATTTTTCAATTTTTTGAGGGTGGTCACGAATTATCGTCCTTTTCGCTCTAGGACGCTTAGTTTAGGAGATATGGCCAAAAGAAGTTTTTCATATAAAAATTTCAATTTTTTTAGGTTTTGGGTGGATTTTTCAATTTTTTGAGGGTGGTCACGAATTATCGTCCTTTTCGCTCTAGGACGCTTAGTTTAGGAGATATGGCCAAAAGAAGTTTTTCATATAAAATTTCAATTTTTTTAGGTTTTGGGTGGATTTTTCAATTTTTTGAGGGTGGTCACGAATTATCGTCCTTTTCGCTCTAGGACGCTTAGTTTAGGAGATATGGCCAAAAGAAGTTTTTCATATAAAAATTTCAATTTTTTTAGGTTTTGGGTGGATTTTTCAATTTTTTGAGGGTGGTCACGAATTATCGTCTAGGACGCTTAGTTTAGGAGATATGGCCAAAAGAAGTTTTTCATATAAAAATTTCAATTTTTTTAGGTTTTGGGTGGATTTTTCAATTTCTTGAGGGTGGTCACGAATTATCGTCCTTTTCGCTCTAGGACGCTTAGTTTAGGAGATATGGCCAAAAGAAGTTTTTCATATAAAAATTTCAATTTTTTAGGTTTTGGGTGGATTTTTCAATTTTTTGAGGGTGGTCACGAATTATCGTCCTTATCGCTCTAGGACGCTTAGTTTAGGAGATATGGCCAAAAGAAGTTTTTCATATAAAAATTTCAATTTTTTTAGGTTTTGGGTGGATTTTTCAATTTTTTGAGGGTGGTCACGAATTATCGTCCTTTTCGCTCTAGGACGCTTAGTTTAGGAGATATGGCCAAAAGAAGTTTTTCATATAAAAATTTCAATTTTTTTAGGTTTTGGGTGGATTTTTCAATTTTTTGAGGGTAGTCACGAATTATCGTCCTTTTCGCTCTAGGACGCTTAGTTTAGGAGATATGGCCAAAAGAGGTTTTTCATATAAAAATTTCAATTTTTTTAGGTTTTGGGTGGATTTTTCAATTTTTTGATGGTGGTCACGAATTATCGTCCTTTTCGGTCTAGGACGCTTAGTTTAGGAGAAATGGCCATAAGAAGTTTTTCATATAAAAATTTCAATTTTTTTGGTTTTGGGTGGATTTTTCAATTTTTTGAGGGTGGTCACGAATTATCGTCCTTTTCACTCTAGGACGCTTAGTTTAGGAGATATGGCCAAAAGAAGTTTTTCATATAAAAATTTCAATTTTTTTAGGTTTTGGGTGGATTTTTCAATTTTTTGAGGGTGGTCACGAATTATCGTCCTTTTCGCTCTAGGACGCTTAGTTTAGGAGATATGGCCAAAAGAAGTTTTTCATATAAAAATTTCAATTTTTTTAGGTTTTGGGTGGATTTTTCAATTTTTTGAGGGTGGTCACGAATTATCGTCCTTTTCGCTCTAGGACGCTTAGTTTAGGAGATATGGCCAAAAGAAGTTTTTCATATAAAAATTTCAATTTTTTTAGGTTTTGCGTGGATTTTTCAATTTTTTGAGGGTGGTCACGAATTATCGTCCTTTTCGCTCTAGGACGCTTAGTTTAGGAGATATGGCCAAAAGAAGTTTTTCATATAAAAATTTCAATTTTTTTAGGATTTGGGTGGATTTTTCAATTTTTTGAGGGTGGTCACGAATTATCGTCCTTTTCGCTCTAGGACGCTTAGTTTAGGAGATATGGCCAAAAGAAGTTTTTCATATAAAAATTTCAATTTTTTTAGGATTTGGGTGGATTTTTCAATTTTTTGCTGGTGGTCACGAATTATCGTCCTTTTCGCTCTAGGACGCTTAGTTTAGGAGATATGGCCAAAGAAGTTTTTCATATAAAAATTTCAATTTTTTAAGGTTTTGGGTGGATTTTTCAATTTTTTGAGGGTGGTCACGAATTATCGTCCTTTTCGCTCTAGGACGCATATTTAAGGAGATATGGCCAAAAGAAGTTTTTCATATAAAAATTTCAATTTTTTAAGGTTTTGGGTGGATTTTTCAATTTTTTGAGGGTGGTCACGAATTATCGTCCTTATCGCTCTAGGACGCTTAGTTTAGGAGATATGGCCAAAAGAAGTTTTTCATATAAAAATTTCAATTTTTTTAGGTTTTGGGTGGATTTTTCAATTTTTTGAGGGTGGTCACGAATTATCGTCCTTTTCGCTCTAGGACGCTTAGTTTAGGAGATATGGCCAAAAGAAGTCTTTTTTAGGATTTGGGTGGATTTTTCAATTTTTTGCTGGTGGTCACGAATTATCGTCCTTTTCGCTCTAGGACGCTTAGTTTAGGAGATATGGCCAAAAGAAGTTTTTCATATAAAAATTTCAATTTTTTAAGGTTTTGGGTGGATTTTTCAATTTTTTGAGGGTGGTCACGAATTATCGTCCTTTTCGCTCTAGGACGCATATTTAAGGAGATATGGCCAAAAGAAGTTTTTCATATAAAAATTTCAATTTTTTTAGGTTTTGGGTGGATTTTTCAATTTTTTGAGGGTGGTCACGAATTATCGTCCTTTTCGCTCTAGGACGCTTAGTTTAGGAGATATGGCCAAAAGAAGTTTTTCATATAAAAATTTCAATTTTTTTAGGTTTTGGGTGGATTTTTCAATTTTTTGAGGGTGGTCACGAATTATCGTCCTTTTCGCTCTAGGACGCTTAGTTTAGGAGATATGGCCAAAAGAAGTTTTTCATATAAAAATTTCAATTTTTTTAGGTTTTGGGTGGATTTTTCAATTTTTTGAGGGTGGTCACGAATTATCGTCCTTTTCGCTCTAGGACGCTTAGTTTAGGAGATATGGCCAAAAGAAGTTTTTCATATAAAAATTTCAATTTTTTTAGGTTTTGGGTGGATTTTTCAATTTTTTGAGGGTGGTCACGAATTATCGTCCTTTTCGCTCTAGGACGCTTAGTTTAGGAGATATGGCCAAAAGAAGTTTTTCATATAAAAATTTCAATTTTTTTAGGTTTTGGGTGGATTTTTCAATTTTTTGAGGGTGGTCACGAATTATCGTCCTTTTCGCTCTAGGACGCTTAGTTTAGGAGATATGGCCAAAAGAAGTTTTTCATATAAAAATGTCAATTTTTTTAGGTTTTGGGTGGATTTTTCAATTTTTTGAGGGTGGTCACGAATTATCGTCCTTTTCACTCTAGGACGCTTAGTTTAGGAGATATGGCCAAAAGAAGTTTTTCATATAAAAATTTCAATTTTTTTAGGTTTTGGGTGGATTTTTCAATTTTTTGAGGGTGGTCACGAATTATCGTCCTTTTCGCTCTAGGACGCTTAGTTTAGGAGATATGGCCAAAAGAAGTTTTTCATATAAAAATTTCAATTTTTTTAGGTTTTGGGTGGATTTTTCAATTTTTTGAGGGTGGTCACGAATTATCGTCCTTTTCGCTCTAGGACGCTTAGTTTAGGAGATATGGCCAAAAGAAGTTTTTCATATAAAAATTTCAATTTTTTTAGGTTTTGGGTGGATTTTTCAATTTTTTGAGGGTGGTCACGAATTATCGTCCTTTTCACTCTAGGACGCTTAGTTTAGGAGATATGGCCAAAAGAAGTTTTTCATATAAAAATTTCAATTTTTTTAGGTTTTGGGTGGATTTTTCAATTTTTTGAGGGTGGTCACGAATTATCGTCCTTTTCGCTCTAGGACGCTTAGTTTAGGAGATATGGCCAAAAGAAGTTTTTCATATAAAAATTTCAATTTTTTTAGGTTTTGGGTGGATTTTTCAATTTTTTGAGGGTGGTCACGAATTATCGTCCTTTTCGCTCTAGGACGCTTAGTTTAGGAGATATGGCCAAAAGAAGTTTTTCATATAAAAATTTCAATTTTTTTAGGTTTTGCGTGGATTTTTCAATTTTTTGAGGGTGGTCACGAATTATCGTCCTTTTCGCTCTAGGACGCTTAGTTTAGGAGATATGGCCAAAAGAAGTTTTTCATATAAAAATTTCAATTTTTTTAGGTTTTGGGTGGATTTTTCAATTTTTTGAGGGTGGTCACGAATTATCGTCCTTTTCGCTCTAGGACGCTTAGTTTAGGAGATATGGCCAAAAGAAGTTTTTCATATAAAAATTTCAATTTTTTTAGGTTTTGGGTGGATTTTTCAATTTTTTGAGGGTGGTCACGAATTATCGTCCTTTTCGCTCTAGGACGCTTAGTTGAGGAGATATGGCCAAAAGAAGTTTTTCATATAAAAATGTCAATTTTTTTAGGTTTTGGGTGGATTTTTCAATTTTTTGAGGGTGGTCACGAATTATCGTCCTTTTCGCTCTAGGACGCTTAGTTTAGGAGATATGGCCAAAAGAAGTTTTTCATATAAAAATTTCAATTTTTTTAGGTTTTGGGTGGATTTTTCAATTTTTTGAGGGTGGTCACGAATTATCGTCCTTATCGCTCTAGGACGCTTAGTTTAGGAGATATGGCCAAAAGAAGTTTTTCATATAAAAATTTCAATTTTTTTAGGTTTTGGGTGGATTTTTCAATTTTTTGAGGGTGGTCACGAATTATCGTCCTTTTCGCTCTAGGACGCTTAGTTTAGGAGATATGGCCAAAAGAAGTTTTTCATATAAAAATTTCAATTTTTTTAGGTTTTGGGTGGATTTTTCAATTTTTTGAGGGTGGTCACGAATTATCGTCCTTTTCGCTCTAGGACGCTTAGTTTAGGAGATATGGCCAAAAGAAGTTTTTCATATAAAAATTTCAATTTTTTTAGGTTTTGGGTGGATTTTTCAATTTTTTGAGGGTGGTCACGAATTATCGTCCTTTTCGCTCTAGGACGCTTAGTTTAGGAGATATGGCCAAAAGAAGTTTTTCATATAAAAATGTCAATTTTTTTAGGTTTTGGGTGGATTTTTCAATTTTTTGAGGGTGGTCACGAATTATCGTCCTTTTCACTCTAGGACGCTTAGTTTAGGAGATATGGCCAAAAGAAGTTTTTCATATAAAAATTTCAATTTTTTTAGGTTTTGGGTGGATTTTTCAATTTTTTGAGGGTGGTCACGAATTATCGTCCTTTTCGCTCTAGGACGCTTAGTTTAGGAGATATGGCCAAAAGAAGTTTTTCATATAAAAATTTCAATTTTTTTAGGTTTTGGGTGGATTTTTCAATTTTTTGAGGGTGGTCACGAATTATCGTCCTTTTCGCTCTAGGACGCTTAGTTTAGGAGATATGGCCAAAAGAAGTTTTTCATATAAAAATTTCAATTTTTTTAGGTTTTGGGTGGATTTTTCAATTTTTTGAGGGTGGTCACGAATTATCGTCCTTTTCGCTCTAGGACGCTTAGTTTAGGAGAATGGCCAAAAGAAGTTTTTCATATAAAAATTTCAATTTTTTTAGGTTTTGGGTGGATTTTTCAATTTTTTGAGGGTGGTCACGAATTATCGTCTAGGACGCTTAGTTTAGGAGATATGGCCAAAAGAAGTTTTTCATATAAAAATTTCAATTTTTTTAGGTTTTGGGTGGATTTTTCAATTTCTTGAGGGTGGTCACGAATTATCGTCCTTTTCGCTCTAGGACGCTTAGTTTAGGAGATATGGCCAAAAGAAGTTTTTCATATAAAAATTTCAATTTTTTAGGTTTTGGGTGGATTTTTCAATTTTTTGAGGGTGGTCACGAATTATCGTCCTTATCGCTCTAGGACGCTTAGTTTAGGAGATATGGCCAAAAGAAGTTTTTCATATAAAAATTTCAATTTTTTTAGGTTTTGGGTGGATTTTTCAATTTTTTGAGGGTGGTCACGAATTATCGTCCTTTTCGCTCTAGGACGCTTAGTTTAGGAGATATGGCCAAAAGAAGTTTTTCATATAAAAATTTCAATTTTTTTAGGTTTTGGGTGGATTTTTCAATTTTTTGAGGGTAGTCACGAATTATCGTCCTTTTCGCTCTAGGACGCTTAGTTTAGGAGATATGGCCAAAAGAGGTTTTTCATATAAAAATTTCAATTTTTTTAGGTTTTGGGTGGATTTTTCAATTTTTTGATGGTGGTCACGAATTATCGTCCTTTTCGGTCTAGGACGCTTAGTTTAGGAGAAATGGCCATAAGAAGTTTTTCATATAAAAATTTCAATTTTTTTGGTTTTGGGTGGATTTTTCAATTTTTTGAGGGTGGTCACGAATTATCGTCCTTTTCACTCTAGGACGCTTAGTTTAGGAGATATGGCCAAAAGAAGTTTTTCATATAAAAATTTCAATTTTTTTAGGTTTTGGGTGGATTTTTCAATTTTTTGAGGGTGGTCACGAATTATCGTCCTTTTCGCTCTAGGACGCTTAGTTTAGGAGATATGGCCAAAAGAAGTTTTTCATATAAAAATTTCAATTTTTTTAGGTTTTGGGTGGATTTTTCAATTTTTTGAGGGTGGTCACGAATTATCGTCCTTTTCGCTCTAGGACGCTTAGTTTAGGAGATATGGCCAAAAGAAGTTTTTCATATAAAAATTTCAATTTTTTTAGGTTTTGCGTGGATTTTTCAATTTTTTGAGGGTGGTCACGAATTATCGTCCTTTTCGCTCTAGGACGCTTAGTTTAGGAGATATGGCCAAAAGAAGTTTTTCATATAAAAATTTCAATTTTTTTAGGATTTGGGTGGATTTTTCAATTTTTTGAGGGTGGTCACGAATTATCGTCCTTTTCGCTCTAGGACGCTTAGTTTAGGAGATATGGCCAAAAGAAGTTTTTCATATAAAAATTTCAATTTTTTTAGGATTTGGGTGGATTTTTCAATTTTTTGCTGGTGGTCACGAATTATCGTCCTTTTCGCTCTAGGACGCTTAGTTTAGGAGATATGGCCAAAGAAGTTTTTCATATAAAAATTTCAATTTTTTAAGGTTTTGGGTGGATTTTTCAATTTTTTGAGGGTGGTCACGAATTATCGTCCTTTTCGCTCTAGGACGCTTAGTTTAGGAGATATGGCCAAAAGAAGTCTTTTTTAGGATTTGGGTGGATTTTTCAATTTTTTGCTGGTGGTCACGAATTATCGTCCTTTTCGCTCTAGGACGCTTAGTTTAGGAGATATGGCCAAAAGAAGTTTTTCATATAAAAATTTCAATTTTTTAAGGTTTTGGGTGGATTTTTCAATTTTTTGAGGGTGGTCACGAATTATCGTCCTTTTCGCTCTAGGACGCATATTTAAGGAGATATGGCCAAAAGAAGTTTTTCATATAAAAATTTCAATTTTTTTAGGTTTTGGGTGGATTTTTCAATTTTTTGAGGGTGGTCACGAATTATCGTCCTTTTCGCTCTAGGACGCTTAGTTTAGGAGATATGGCCAAAAGAAGTTTTTCATATAAAAATTTCAATTTTTTTAGGTTTTGGGTGGATTTTTCAATTTTTTGAGGGTGGTCACGAATTATCGTCCTTTTCGCTCTAGGACGCTTAGTTTAGGAGATATGGCCAAAAGAAGTTTTTCATATAAAAATTTCAATTTTTTTAGGTTTTGGGTGGATTTTTCAATTTTTTGAGGGTGGTCACGAATTATCGTCCTTTTCGCTCTAGGACGCTTAGTTTAGGAGATATGGCCAAAAGAAGTTTTTCATATAAAAATTTCAATTTTTTTAGGTTTTGGGTGGATTTTTCAATTTTTTGAGGGTGGTCACGAATTATCGTCCTTTTCGCTCTAGGACGCTTAGTTTAGGAGATATGGCCAAAAGAAGTTTTTCATATAAAAATTTCAATTTTTTTAGGTTTTGGGTGGATTTTTCAATTTTTTGAGGGTGGTCACGAATTATCGTCCTTTTCGCTCTAGGACGCTTAGTTTAGGAGATATGGCCAAAAGAAGTTTTTCATATAAAAATGTCAATTTTTTTAGGTTTTGGGTGGATTTTTCAATTTTTTGAGGGTGGTCACGAATTATCGTCCTTTTCACTCTAGGACGCTTAGTTTAGGAGATATGGCCAAAAGAAGTTTTTCATATAAAAATTTCAATTTTTTTAGGTTTTGGGTGGATTTTTCAATTTTTTGAGGGTGGTCACGAATTATCGTCCTTTTCGCTCTAGGACGCTTAGTTTAGGAGATATGGCCAAAAGAAGTTTTTCATATAAAAATTTCAATTTTTTTAGGTTTTGGGTGGATTTTTCAATTTTTTGAGGGTGGTCACGAATTATCGTCCTTTTCGCTCTAGGACGCTTAGTTTAGGAGATATGGCCAAAAGAAGTTTTTCATATAAAAATTTCAATTTTTTTAGGTTTTGGGTGGATTTTTCAATTTTTTGAGGGTGGTCACGAATTATCGTCCTTTTCACTCTAGGACGCTTAGTTTAGGAGATATGGCCAAAAGAAGTTTTTCATATAAAAATTTCAATTTTTTTAGGTTTTGGGTGGATTTTTCAATTTTTTGAGGGTGGTCACGAATTATCGTCCTTTTCGCTCTAGGACGCTTAGTTTAGGAGATATGGCCAAAAGAAGTTTTTCATATAAAAATTTCAATTTTTTTAGGTTTTGGGTGGATTTTTCAATTTTTTGAGGGTGGTCACGAATTATCGTCCTTTTCGCTCTAGGACGCTTAGTTTAGGAGATATGGCCAAAAGAAGTTTTTCATATAAAAATTTCAATTTTTTTAGGTTTTGCGTGGATTTTTCAATTTTTTGAGGGTGGTCACGAATTATCGTCCTTTTCGCTCTAGGACGCTTAGTTTAGGAGATATGGCCAAAAGAAGTTTTTCATATAAAAATTTCAATTTTTTTAGGTTTTGGGTGGATTTTTCAATTTTTTGAGGGTGGTCACGAATTATCGTCCTTTTCGCTCTAGGACGCTTAGTTTAGGAGATATGGCCAAAAGAAGTTTTTCATATAAAAATTTCAATTTTTTTAGGTTTTGGGTGGATTTTTCAATTTTTTGAGGGTGGTCACGAATTATCGTCCTTTTCGCTCTAGGACGCTTAGTTGAGGAGATATGGCCAAAAGAAGTTTTTCATATAAAAATGTCAATTTTTTTAGGTTTTGGGTGGATTTTTCAATTTTTTGAGGGTGGTCACGAATTATCGTCCTTTTCGCTCTAGGACGCTTAGTTTAGGAGATATGGCCAAAAGAAGTTTTTCATATAAAAATTTCAATTTTTTTAGGTTTTGGGTGGATTTTTCAATTTTTTGAGGGTGGTCACGAATTATCGTCCTTATCGCTCTAGGACGCTTAGTTTAGGAGATATGGCCAAAAGAAGTTTTTCATATAAAAATTTCAATTTTTTTAGGTTTTGGGTGGATTTTTCAATTTTTTGAGGGTGGTCACGAATTATCGTCCTTTTCGCTCTAGGACGCTTAGTTTAGGAGATATGGCCAAAAGAAGTTTTTCATATAAAAATTTCAATTTTTTTAGGTTTTGGGTGGATTTTTCAATTTTTTGAGGGTGGTCACGAATTATCGTCCTTTTCGCTCTAGGACGCTTAGTTTAGGAGATATGGCCAAAAGAAGTTTTTCATATAAAAATTTCAATTTTTTTAGGTTTTGGGTGGATTTTTCAATTTTTTGAGGGTGGTCACGAATTATCGTCCTTTTCGCTCTAGGACGCTTAGTTTAGGAGATATGGCCAAAAGAAGTTTTTCATATAAAAATGTCAATTTTTTTAGGTTTTGGGTGGATTTTTCAATTTTTTGAGGGTGGTCACGAATTATCGTCCTTTTCACTCTAGGACGCTTAGTTTAGGAGATATGGCCAAAAGAAGTTTTTCATATAAAAATTTCAATTTTTTTAGGTTTTGGGTGGATTTTTCAATTTTTTGAGGGTGGTCACGAATTATCGTCCTTTTCGCTCTAGGACGCTTAGTTTAGGAGATATGGCCAAAAGAAGTTTTTCATATAAAAATTTCAATTTTTTTAGGTTTTGGGTGGATTTTTCAATTTTTTGAGGGTGGTCACGAATTATCGTCCTTTTCGCTCTAGGACGCTTAGTTTAGGAGATATGGCCAAAAGAAGTTTTTCATATAAAAATTTCAATTTTTTTAGGTTTTGGGTGGATTTTTCAATTTTTTGAGGGTGGTCACGAATTATCGTCCTTTTCGCTCTAGGACGCTTAGTTTAGGAGAATGGCCAAAAGAAGTTTTTCATATAAAAATTTCAATTTTTTTAGGTTTTGGGTGGATTTTTCAATTTTTTGAGGGTGGTCACGAATTATCGTCTAGGACGCTTAGTTTAGGAGATATGGCCAAAAGAAGTTTTTCATATAAAAATTTCAATTTTTTTAGGTTTTGGGTGGATTTTTCAATTTCTTGAGGGTGGTCACGAATTATCGTCCTTTTCGCTCTAGGACGCTTAGTTTAGGAGATATGGCCAAAAGAAGTTTTTCATATAAAAATTTCAATTTTTTAGGTTTTGGGTGGATTTTTCAATTTTTTGAGGGTGGTCACGAATTATCGTCCTTATCGCTCTAGGACGCTTAGTTTAGGAGATATGGCCAAAAGAAGTTTTTCATATAAAAATTTCAATTTTTTTAGGTTTTGGGTGGATTTTTCAATTTTTTGAGGGTGGTCACGAATTATCGTCCTTTTCGCTCTAGGACGCTTAGTTTAGGAGATATGGCCAAAAGAAGTTTTTCATATAAAAATTTCAATTTTTTTAGGTTTTGGGTGGATTTTTCAATTTTTTGAGGGTAGTCACGAATTATCGTCCTTTTCGCTCTAGGACGCTTAGTTTAGGAGATATGGCCAAAAGAGGTTTTTCATATAAAAATTTCAATTTTTTTAGGTTTTGGGTGGATTTTTCAATTTTTTGATGGTGGTCACGAATTATCGTCCTTTTCGGTCTAGGACGCTTAGTTTAGGAGAAATGGCCATAAGAAGTTTTTCATATAAAAATTTCAATTTTTTTGGTTTTGGGTGGATTTTTCAATTTTTTGAGGGTGGTCACGAATTATCGTCCTTTTCACTCTAGGACGCTTAGTTTAGGAGATATGGCCAAAAGAAGTTTTTCATATAAAAATTTCAATTTTTTTAGGTTTTGGGTGGATTTTTCAATTTTTTGAGGGTGGTCACGAATTATCGTCCTTTTCGCTCTAGGACGCTTAGTTTAGGAGATATGGCCAAAAGAAGTTTTTCATATAAAAATTTCAATTTTTTTAGGTTTTGGGTGGATTTTTCAATTTTTTGAGGGTGGTCACGAATTATCGTCCTTTTCGCTCTAGGACGCTTAGTTTAGGAGATATGGCCAAAAGAAGTTTTTCATATAAAAATTTCAATTTTTTTAGGTTTTGCGTGGATTTTTCAATTTTTTGAGGGTGGTCACGAATTATCGTCCTTTTCGCTCTAGGACGCTTAGTTTAGGAGATATGGCCAAAAGAAGTTTTTCATATAAAAATTTCAATTTTTTTAGGATTTGGGTGGATTTTTCAATTTTTTGAGGGTGGTCACGAATTATCGTCCTTTTCGCTCTAGGACGCTTAGTTTAGGAGATATGGCCAAAAGAAGTTTTTCATATAAAAATTTCAATTTTTTTAGGATTTGGGTGGATTTTTCAATTTTTTGCTGGTGGTCACGAATTATCGTCCTTTTCGCTCTAGGACGCTTAGTTTAGGAGATATGGCCAAAGAAGTTTTTCATATAAAAATTTCAATTTTTTAAGGTTTTGGGTGGATTTTTCAATTTTTTGAGGGTGGTCACGAATTATCGTCCTTTTCGCTCTAGGACGCATATTTAAGGAGATATGGCCAAAAGAAGTTTTTCATATAAAAATTTCAATTTTTTAAGGTTTTGGGTGGATTTTTCAATTTTTTGAGGGTGGTCACGAATTATCGTCCTTATCGCTCTAGGACGCTTAGTTTAGGAGATATGGCCAAAAGAAGTTTTTCATATAAAAATTTCAATTTTTTTAGGTTTTGGGTGGATTTTTCAATTTTTTGAGGGTGGTCACGAATTATCGTCCTTTTCGCTCTAGGACGCTTAGTTTAGGAGATATGGCCAAAAGAAGTCTTTTTTAGGATTTGGGTGGATTTTTCAATTTTTTGCTGGTGGTCACGAATTATCGTCCTTTTCGCTCTAGGACGCTTAGTTTAGGAGATATGGCCAAAAGAAGTTTTTCATATAAAAATTTCAATTTTTTAAGGTTTTGGGTGGATTTTTCAATTTTTTGAGGGTGGTCACGAATTATCGTCCTTTTCGCTCTAGGACGCATATTTAAGGAGATATGGCCAAAAGAAGTTTTTCATATAAAAATTTCAATTTTTTTAGGTTTTGGGTGGATTTTTCAATTTTTTGAGGGTGGTCACGAATTATCGTCCTTTTCGCTCTAGGACGCTTAGTTTAGGAGATATGGCCAAAAGAAGTTTTTCATATAAAAATTTCAATTTTTTTAGGTTTTGGGTGGATTTTTCAATTTTTTGAGGGTGGTCACGAATTATCGTCCTTTTCGCTCTAGGACGCTTAGTTTAGGAGATATGGCCAAAAGAAGTTTTTCATATAAAAATGTCAATTTTTTTAGGTTTTGGGTGGATTTTTCAATTTTTTGAGGGTGGTCACGAATTATCGTCCTTTTCACTCTAGGACGCTTAGTTTAGGAGATATGGCCAAAAGAAGTTTTTCATATAAAAATTTCAATTTTTTTAGGTTTTGGGTGGATTTTTCAATTTTTTGAGGGTGGTCACGAATTATCGTCCTTTTCGCTCTAGGACGCTTAGTTTAGGAGATATGGCCAAAAGAAGTTTTTCATATAAAAATTTCAATTTTTTTAGGTTTTGGGTGGATTTTTCAATTTTTTGAGGGTGGTCACGAATTATCGTCCTTTTCGCTCTAGGACGCTTAGTTTAGGAGATATGGCCAAAAGAAGTTTTTCATATAAAAATTTCAATTTTTTTAGGTTTTGGGTGGATTTTTCAATTTTTTGAGGGTGGTCACGAATTATCGTCCTTTTCACTCTAGGACGCTTAGTTTAGGAGATATGGCCAAAAGAAGTTTTTCATATAAAAATTTCAATTTTTTTAGGTTTTGGGTGGATTTTTCAATTTTTTGAGGGTGGTCACGAATTATCGTCCTTTTCGCTCTAGGACGCTTAGTTTAGGAGATATGGCCAAAAGAAGTTTTTCATATAAAAATTTCAATTTTTTTAGGTTTTGGGTGGATTTTTCAATTTTTTGAGGGTGGTCACGAATTATCGTCCTTTTCGCTCTAGGACGCTTAGTTTAGGAGATATGGCCAAAAGAAGTTTTTCATATAAAAATTTCAATTTTTTTAGGTTTTGCGTGGATTTTTCAATTTTTTGAGGGTGGTCACGAATTATCGTCCTTTTCGCTCTAGGACGCTTAGTTTAGGAGATATGGCCAAAAGAAGTTTTTCATATAAAAATTTCAATTTTTTTAGGTTTTGGGTGGATTTTTCAATTTTTTGAGGGTGGTCACGAATTATCGTCCTTTTCGCTCTAGGACGCTTAGTTTAGGAGATATGGCCAAAAGAAGTTTTTCATATAAAAATTTCAATTTTTTTAGGTTTTGGGTGGATTTTTCAATTTTTTGAGGGTGGTCACGAATTATCGTCCTTTTCGCTCTAGGACGCTTAGTTGAGGAGATATGGCCAAAAGAAGTTTTTCATATAAAAATGTCAATTTTTTTAGGTTTTGGGTGGATTTTTCAATTTTTTGAGGGTGGTCACGAATTATCGTCCTTTTCGCTCTAGGACGCTTAGTTTAGGAGATATGGCCAAAAGAAGTTTTTCATATAAAAATTTCAATTTTTTTAGGTTTTGGGTGGATTTTTCAATTTTTTGAGGGTGGTCACGAATTATCGTCCTTATCGCTCTAGGACGCTTAGTTTAGGAGATATGGCCAAAAGAAGTTTTTCATATAAAAATTTAAATTTTTTTAGGTTTTGGGTGGATTTTTCAATTTTTTGATGGTGGTCACGAATTATCGTCCTTTTCGCTCTAGGACGCTTAGTTTAGGAGATATGGCCAAAAGAAGTTTTTCATATAAAAATTTCAATTTTTTTAGGTTTTGGGTGGATTTTTCAATTTTTTGAGGGTGGTCACGAATTATCGTCATTTTCGCTCTAGGACGCTTAGTTTAGGAGATATGGCCAAAAGAAGTTTTTCATATAAAAATTTCAATTCTTTTAGGTTTTGGGTGGATTTTTCAATTTTTTGAGGGTGGTCACGAATTATCGTCCTTTTCAGTCTAGGACGCTTAGTTTAGGAGATATGGCCAAAAGAAGTTTTTCATATAAAAATTTCAATTTTTTTAGGTTTTGGGTGGATTTTTCAATTTTTTGAGGGTGGTCACGAATTATCGTCCTTTTCGCTCTAGGACGCTTAGTTTAGGAGATATGGCCAAAAGAAGTTTTTCATATAAAAATTTCAATTTTTTTAGGTTTTGGGTGGATTTTTCAATTTTTTGAGGGTGGTCACGAATTATCGTCCTTTTCGCTCTAGGACGCTTAGTTTAGGAGATATGGCCAAAAGAAGTTTTTCATATAAAAATTTCAATTTTTTTAGGTTTTGGGTGGATTTTTCAATTTTTTGAGGGTGGTCACGAATTATCGTCCTTTTCGCTCTAGGACGCTTAGTTTAGGAGATATGGCCAAAAGAAGTTTTTCATATAAAAATTTCAATTTTTTTAGGTTTTGGGTGGATTTTTCAATTTTTTGAGGGTGGTCACGAATTATCGTCCTTTTCACTCTAGGACGCTTAGTTTAGGAGATATGGCCAAAAGAAGTTTTTCATATAAAAATTTCAATTTTTTTAGGTTTTGGGTGGATTTTTCAATTTTTTGAGGGTGGTCACGAATTATCGTCCTTTTCGCTCTAGGACGCTTAGTTTAGGAGATATGGCCAAAAGAAGTTTTTCATATAAAAATTTCAATTTTTTTAGGTTTTGGGTGGATTTTTCAATTTTTTGAGGGTGGTCACGAATTATCGTCCTTTTCGCTCTAGGACGCTTAGTTTAGGAGATATGGCCAAAAGAAGTTTTTCATATAAAAATTTCAATTTTTTTAGGATTTGGGTGGATTTTTCAATTTTTTGAGGGTGGTCACGAATTATCGTCCTTTTCGCTCTAGGACGCTTAGTTTAGGAGATATGGCCAAAAGAAGTTTTTCATATAAAAATTTAAATTTTTTTAGGATTTGGGTGGATTTTTCAATTTTTTGCTGGTGGTCACGAATTATCGTCCTTTTCGCTCTAGGACGCTTAGTTTAGGAGATATGGCCAAAAGAAGTTTTTCATATAAAAATTTCAATTTTTTAAGGTTTTGGGTGGATTTTTTCAATTTTTTGAGGGTGGTCACGAATTATCGTCCTTTTCGCTCTAGGACGCATATTTAAGGAGATATGGCCAAAAGAAGTTTTTCATATAAAAATTTCAATTTTTTAAGGTTTTGGGTGGATTTTTCAATTTTTTGAGGGTGGTCACGAATTATCGCCCTTTTCGCTCTAGGACGCTTAGTTTAGGAGATATGGCCAAAAGAAGTTTTTCATATAAAAATTTAAATTTTTTTAGGTTTTGGGTGGATTTTTCAATTTTTTGAGGGTGGTCACGAATTATCGTCCTTTTCGCTCTAGGACGCTTAGTTTAGGAGATATGGCCAAAAGAAGTTTTTCATATAAAAATTTCAATTTTTTTAGGTTTTGGGTGGATTTTTCAATTTTTTGAGGGTGGTCACGAATTATCGTCCTTTTCGCTCTAGGACGCTTAGTTTAGGAGATATGGCCAAAAGAAGTTTTTCATATAAAAATTTCAATTTTTTTAGGTTTTGGGTGGATTTTTCAATTTTTTGAGGGTGGTCACGAATTATCGTCCTTTTCGCTCTAGGACGCTTAGTTTAGGAGATATGGCCAAAAGAAGTTTTTCATATAAAAATTTCAATTTTTTTAGGTTTTGGGTGGATTTTTCAATTTCTTGAGGGTGGTCACGAATTATCGTCCTTTTCGCTCTAGGACGCTTAGTTTAGGAGATATGGCCAAAAGAAGTTTTTCATATAAAAATTTCAATTTTTTTAGGTTTTGGGTGGATTTTTCAATTTTTTGCTGGTGGTCACGAATTATCGTCCTTTTCGCTCTAGGACGCTTAGTTTAGGAGATATGGCCAAAAGAAGTTTTTCATATAAAAATTTCAATTTTTTAAGGTTTTGGGTGGATTTTTCAATTTTTTGAGGGTGGTCACGAATTATCGTCCTTTTCGCTCTAGGACGCATATTTAAGGAGATATGGCCAAAAGAAGTTTTTCATATAAAAATTTCAATTTTTTTAGGTTTTGGGTGGATTTTTCAATTTTTTGAGGGTGGTCACGAATTATCGTCCTTTTCGCTCTAGGACGCTTAGTTTAGGAGATATGGCCAAAAGAAGTTTTTCATATAAAAATTTCAATTTTTTTAGGTTTTGGCTGGATTTTTCAATTTTTTGAGGGTAGTCACGAATTATCGTCATTTTCGCTCTAGGACGCTTAGTTTAGGAGATATGGCCAAAAGAAGTTTTTCATATAAAAATTTCAATTTTTTTAGGTTTTGGGTGGATTTTTCAATTTTTTGAGGGTGGTCACGAATTATCGTCCTTTTCACTCTAGGACGCTTAGTTTAGGAGATATGGCCAAAAGAAGTTTTTCATATAAAAATTTCAATTTTTTTAGGTTTTGGGTGGATTTTTCAATTTTTTGAGGATGGTCACGAATTATCGTCCTTTTCGCTCTAGGACGCTTAGTTTAGGAGATATGGCCAAAAGAAGTTTTTCATATAAAAATTTCAATTTTTTTAGGTTTTCGTGACCACCCTCAATTTTTTGAGGGTGGTCACGAATTATCGTCCTTTTCGCTCTAGGACGCTTAGTTTAGGAGATATGGCCAAAAGAAGTTTTTCATATAAAAATTTCAATTTTTTTAGGTTTTGCGTGGATTTTTCAATTTTTTGAGGGTGGTCACGAATTATCGTCCTTTTCGCTCTAGGACGCTTAGTTTAGGAGATATGGCCAAAAGAAGTTTTTCATATAAAAATTTCAATTTTTTTAGGTTTTGGGTGGATTTTTCAATTTTTTGAGGGTGGTCACGAATTATCGTCCTTTTCACTCTAGGACGCTTAGTTTAGGAGATATGGCCAAAAGAAGTTTTTCATATAAAAATTTCAATTTTTTTAGGTTTTGGGTGGATTTTTCAATTTTTTGAGGGTGGTCACGAATTATCGTCCTTTTCGCTCTAGGACGCTTAGTTTAGGAGATATGGCCAAAAGAAGTTTTTCATATAAAAATTTCAATTTTTTTAGGTTTTGGGTGGATTTTTCAATTTTTTGAGGGTGGTCACGAATTATCGTCCTTTTCACTCTAGGACGCTTAGTTTAGGAGATATGGCCAAAAGAAGTTTTTCATATAAAAATTTCAATTTTTTTAGGTTTTGGGTGGATTTTTCAATTTTTTGAGGGTGGTCACGAATTATCGTCCTTTTCGCTCTAGGACGCTTAGTTTAGGAGATATGGCCAAAAGAAGTTTTTCATATAAAAATTTCAATTTTTTTAGGTTTTGGGTGGATTTTTCAATTTCTTGAGGGTGGTCACGAATTATCGTCCTTTTCGCTCTAGGACGCTTAGTTTAGGAGATATGGCCAAAAGAAGTTTTTCATATAAAAATTTCAATTTTTTTAGGATTTGGGTGGATTTTTCAATTTTTTGAGGGTGGTCACGAATTATCGTCCTTTTCGCTCTAGGACGCTTAGTTTAGGAGATATGGCCAAAAGAAGTTTTTCATATAAAAATTTCAATTTTTTTAGGATTTGGGTGGATTTTTCAATTTTTTGCTGGTGGTCACGAATTATCGTCCTTTTCGCTCTAGGACGCTTAGTTTAGGAGATATGGCCAAAAGAAGTTTTTCATATAAAAATTTCAATTTTTTAAGGTTTTGGGTGGATTTTTCAATTTTTTGAGGGTGGTCACGAATTATCGTCCTTTTCGCTCTAGGACGCATATTTAAGGAGATATGGCCAAAAGAAGTTTTTCATATAAAAATTTCAATTTTTTAAGGTTTTGGGTGGATTTTTCAATTTTTTGAGGGTGGTCACGAATTATCGTCCTTTTCGCTCTAGGACGCTTAGTTTAGGAGATATGGCCAAAAGAAGTTTTTCATATAAAAATTTCAATTTTTTTAGGTTTTGGGTGGATTTTTCAATTTTTTGAGGCTGGTCACGAATTATCGTCCTTTTCGCTCTAGGACGCTTAGTTTAGGAGATATGGCCAAAAGAAGTTTTTCATATAAAAATTTCAATTTTTTTAGGTTTTGGGTGGATTTTTCAATTTTTTGAGGGTGGTCACGAATTATCGTCCTTCTCGCTCTAGGACGCTTAGTTTAGGAGATATGGCCAAAAGAAGTTTTTCATATAAAAATTTCAATTTTTTTAGGTTTTGGGTGGATTTTTCAATTTCTTGAGGGTGGTCACGAATTATCGTCCTTTTCGCTCTAGGACGCTTAGTTTAGGAGATATGGCCAAAAGAAGTTTTTCATATAAAAATTTCAATTTTTTTAGGTTTTGGGTGGATTTTTCAATTTTTTGCTGGTGGTCACGAATTATCGTCCTTTTCGCTCTAGGACGCTTAGTTTAGGAGATATGGCCAAAAGAAGTTTTTCATATAAAAATTTCAATTTTTTAAGGTTTTGGGTGGATTTTTCAATTTTTTGAGGGTGGTCACGAATTATCGTCCTTTTCGCTCTAGGACGCATATTTAAGGAGATATGGCCAAAAGAAGTTTTTCATATAAAAATTTCAATTTTTTTAGGTTTTGGGTGGATTTTTCAATTTTTTGAGGGTAGTCACGAATTATCGTCATTTTCGCTCTAGGACGCTTAGTTTAGGAGATATGGCCAAAAGAAGTTTTTCATATAAAAATTTCAATTTTTTTAGGTTTTGGGTGGATTTTTCAATTTTTTGAGGGTGGTCACGAATTATCGTCCTTTTCACTCTAGGACGCTTAGTTTAGGAGATATGGCCAAAAGAAGTTTTTCATATAAAAATTTCAATTTTTTTAGGTTTTGGGTGGATTTTTCAATTTTTTGAGGATGGTCACGAATTATCGTCCTTTTCGCTCTAGGACGCTTAGTTTAGGAGATATGGCCAAAAGAAGTTTTTCATATAAAAATTTCAATTTTTTTAGGTTTTCGTGACCACCCTCAATTTTTTGAGGGTGGTCACGAATTATCGTCCTTTTCGCTCTAGGACGCTTAGTTTAGGAGATATGGCCAAAAGAAGTTTTTCATATAAAAATTTCAATTTTTTTAGGTTTTGCGTGGATTTTTCAATTTTTTGAGGGTGGTCACGAATTATCGTCCTTTTCGCTCTAGGACGCTTAGTTTAGGAGATATGGCCAAAAGAAGTTTTTCATATAAAAATTTCAATTTTTTTAGGTTTTGGGTGGATTTTTCAATTTTTTGAGGGTGGTCACGAATTATCGTCCTTTTCACTCTAGGACGCTTAGTTTAGGAGATATGGCCAAAAGAAGTTTTTCATATAAAAATTTCAATTTTTTTAGGTTTTGGGTGGATTTTTCAATTTTTTGAGGGTGGTCACGAATTATCGTCCTTTTCGCTCTAGGACGCTTAGTTTAGGAGATATGGCCAAAAGAAGTTTTTCATATAAAAATTTCAATTTTTTTAGGTTTTGGGTGGATTTTTCAATTTTTTGAGGGTGGTCACGAATTATCGTCCTTTTCACTCTAGGACGCTTAGTTTAGGAGATATGGCCAAAAGAAGTTTTTCATATAAAAATTTCAATTTTTTTAGGTTTTGGGTGGATTTTTCAATTTTTTGAGGGTGGTCACGAATTATCGTCCTTTTCGCTCTAGGACGCTTAGTTTAGGAGATATGGCCAAAAGAAGTTTTTCATATAAAAATTTCAATTTTTTTAGGTTTTGGGTGGATTTTTCAATTTTTTGAGGGTGGTCACGAATTATCGTCCTTTTCGCTCTAGGACGCTTAGTTTAGGAGATATGGCCAAAAGAAGTTTTTCATATAAAAATTTCAATTTTTTTAGGTTTTGGGTGGATTTTTCAATTTCTTGAGGGTGGTCACGAATTATCGTCCTTTTCGCTCTAGGACGCTTAGTTTAGGAGATATGGCCAAAAGAAGTTTTTCATATAAAAATTTCAATTTTTTTAGGATTTGGGTGGATTTTTCAATTTTTTGAGGGTGGTCACGAATTATCGTCCTTTTCGCTCTAGGACGCTTAGTTTAGGAGATATGGCCAAAAGAAGTTTTTCATATAAAAATTTCAATTTTTTTAGGATTTGGGTGGATTTTTCAATTTTTTGCTGGTGGTCACGAATTATCGTCCTTTTCGCTCTAGGACGCTTAGTTTAGGAGATATGGCCAAAAGAAGTTTTTCATATAAAAATTTCAATTTTTTAAGGTTTTGGGTGGATTTTTCAATTTTTTGAGGGTGGTCACGAATTATCGTCCTTTTCGCTCTAGGACGCATATTTAAGGAGATATGGCCAAAAGAAGTTTTTCATATAAAAATTTCAATTTTTTAAGGTTTTGGGTGGATTTTTCAATTTTTTGAGGGTGGTCACGAATTATCGTCCTTTTCGCTCTAGGACGCTTAGTTTAGGAGATATGGCCAAAAGAAGTTTTTCATATAAAAATTTCAATTTTTTTAGGTTTTGGGTGGATTTTTCAATTTTTTGAGGCTGGTCACGAATTATCGTCCTTTTCGCTCTAGGACGCTTAGTTTAGGAGATATGGCCAAAAGAAGTTTTTCATATAAAAATTTCAATTTTTTTAGGTTTTGGGTGGATTTTTCAATTTTTTGAGGGTGGTCACGAATTATCGTCCTTCTCGCTCTAGGACGCTTAGTTTAGGAGATATGGCCAAAAGAAGTTTTTCATATAAAAATTTCAATTTTTTTAGGTTTTGGGTGGATTTTTCAATTTCTTGAGGGTGGTCACGAATTATCGTCCTTTTCGCTCTAGGACGCTTAGTTTAGGAGATATGGCCAAAAGAAGTTTTTCATATAAAAATTTCAATTTTTTTAGGTTTTGGGTGGATTTTTCAATTTTTTGAGGGTGGTCACGAATTATCGTCCTTTTCGCTCTAGGACGCTTAGTTTAGGAGATATGGCCAAAAGAAGTTTTTCATATAAAAATTTCAATTTTTTTAGGTTTTGGGTGGATTTTTCAATTTTTTGAGGGTGGTCACGAATTATCGTCCTTTTCGCTCTAGGACGCTTAGTTTAGGAGATATGGCCAAAAGAAGTCTTTTTTAGGATTTGGGTGGATTTTTCAATTTTTTGCTGGTGGTCACGAATTATCGTCCTTTTCGCTCTAGGACACTTAGTTTAGGAGATATGGCCAAAAGAAGTTTTTCATATAAAAATTTCAATTTTTTAAGGTTTTGGGTGGATTTTTCAATTTTTTGAGGGTGGTCACGAATTATCGTCCTTTTCGCTCTAGGACGCATATTTAAGGAGATATGGCCAAAAGAAGTTTTTCATATAAAAATTTCAATTTTTTTAGGTTTTGGGTGGATTTTTCAATTTTTTGAGGGTGGTCACGAATTATCGTCCTTTTCGCTCTAGGACGCTTAGTTTAGGAGATATGGCCAAAAGAAGTTTTTCATATAAAAATTTCAATTTTTTTAGGTTTTGGGTGGATTTTTCAATTTTTTGAGGGTGGTCACGAATTATCGTCATTTTCGCTCTAGGACGCTTAGTTTAGGAGATATGGCCAAAAGAAGTTTTTCATATAAAAATTTCAATTTTTTTAGGTTTTGGGTGGATTTTTCAATTTTTTGAGGGTGGTCACGAATTATCGTCCTTTTCACTCTAGGACGCTTAGTTTAGGAGATATGGCCAAAAGAAGTTTTTCATATAAAAATTTCAATTTTTTTAGGTTTTGGGTGGATTTTTCAATTTTTTGAGGGTGGTCACGAATTATCGTCCTTTTCGCTCTAGGACGCTTAGTTTAGGAGATATGGCCAAAAGAAGTTTTTCATATAAAAATTTCAATTTTTTTAGGTTTTGGGTGGATTTTTCAATTTTTTGAGGGTGGTCACGAATTATCGTCCTTTTCGCTCTAGGACGCTTAGTTTAGGAGATATGGCCAAAAGAAGTTTTTCATATAAAAATTTCAATTTTTTTAGGTTTTGCGTGGATTTTTCAATTTTTTGAGGGTGGTTACGAATTATCGTCCTTTTCGCACTAGGACGCTTAGTTTAGGAGATATGGCCAAAAGAAGTTTTTCATATAAAAATTTCAATTTTTTTAGGTTTTGGGTGGATTTTTCAATTTTTTGAGGGTGGTCACGAATTATCGTCCTTTTCGCTCTAGGACGCTTAGTTTAGGAGATATGGCCAAAAGAAGTTTTTCATATAAAAATTTCAATTTTTTTTAGGTTTTGGGTGGATTTTTCAATTTTTTGAGGGTGGTCACGAATTATCGTCCTTTTCGCTCTAGGACGCTTAGTTTAGGAGATATGGCCAAAAGAAGTTTTTCATATAAAAATTTCAATTTTTTTAGGTTTTGGGTGGATTTTTCAATTTTTTGAGGGTGGTCACGAATTATCGTCCTTTTCACTCTAGGACGCTTAGTTTAGGAGATATGGCCAAAAGAAGTTTTTCATATAAAAATTTCAATTTTTTTAGGTTTTGGGTGGATTTCTCAATTTTTTGAGGGTGGTCACGAATTATAGTCCTTTTCGCTCTAGGACGCTTAGTTTAGGAGATATAGCCAAAAGAAGTTTTTCATATAAAAATTTCAATTTTTTTAGGTTTTGGGTGGATTTTTCAATTTCTTGAGGGTGGTCACGAATTATCGTCCTTTTCGCTCTAGGACGCTTAGTTTAGGAGATATGGCCAAAAGAAGTTTTTCATATAAAAATTTCAATTTTTTTAGGTTTTGGGTGGATTTTTCAATTTTTTGATGGTGGTCACGAATTATCGTCCTTTTCGGTCTAGGACGCTTAGTTTAGGAGAAATGGCCATAAGAAGTTTTTCATATAAAAATTTCAATTTTTTTAGGTTTTGGGTGGATTTTTCAATTTTTTGAGGGTGGTCACGAATTATCGTCCTTTTCACTCTAGGACGCTTAGTTTAGGAGATATGGCCAAAAGAAGTTTTTCATATAAAAATTTCAATTTTTTTAGGTTTTGGGTGGATTTTTCAATTTTTTGAGGGTGGTCACGAATTATCGTCCTTTTCGCTCTAGGACGCTTAGTTTAGGAGATATGGCCAAAAGAAGTTTTTCATATAAAAATTTCAATTTTTTTAGGTTTTGGGTGGATTTTTCAATTTTTTGAGGGTGGTCACGAATTATCGTCCTTTTCGCTCTAGGACGCTTAGTTTAGGAGATATGGCCAAAAGAAGTTTTTCATATAAAAATTTCAATTTTTTTAGGTTTTGCGTGGATTTTTCAATTTTTTGAGGGTGGTCACGAATTATCGTCCTTTTCGCTCTAGGACGCTTAGTTTAGGAGATATGGCCAAAAGAAGTTTTTCATATAAAAATTTCAATTTTTTTAGGATTTGGGTGGATTTTTCAATTTTTTGAGGGTGGTCACGAATTATCGTCCTTTTCGCTCTAGGACGCTTAGTTTAGGAGATATGGCCAAAAGAAGTTTTTCATATAAAAATTTCAATTTTTTTAGGATTTGGGTGGATTTTTCAATTTTTTGCTGGTGGTCACGAATTATCGTCCTTTTCGCTCTAGGACGCCTAGTTTAGGAGATATGGCCAAAAGAAGTTTTTCATATAAAAATTTCAATTTTTTAAGGTTTTGGGTGGATTTTTCAATTTTTTGAGGGTGGTCACGAATTATCGTCCTTTTCGCTCTAGGACGCATATTTAAGGAGATATGGCCAAAAGAAGTTTTTCATATAAAAATTTCAATTTTTTAAGGTTTTGGGTGGATTTTTCAATTTTTTGAGGGTGGTCACGAATTATCGCCCTTTTCGCTCTAGGACGCTTAGTTTAGGAGATATGGCCAAAAGAAGTTTTTCATATAAAAATTTCAATTTTTTTAGGTTTTGGGTGGATTTTTAAATTTTTTGAGGGTGGTCACGAATTATCGTCCTTTTCGCTCTAGGACGCTTAGTTTAGGAGATATGGCCAAAAGAAGTTTTTCATATAAAAATTTCAATTTTTTTAGGTTTTGGGTGGATTTTTCAATTTTTTGAGGGTGGTCACGAATTATCGTCCTTTTCGCTCTAGGACGCTTAGTTTAGGAGATATGGCCAAAAGAAGTTTTTCATATAAAAATTTAAATTTTTTTAGGTTTTGGGTGGATTTTTCAATTTTTTGAGGGTGGTCACGAATTATCGTCCTTTTCGCTCTAGGACGCTTAGTTTAGGAGATATGGCCAAAAGAAGTTTTTCATATAAAAATTTCAATTTTTTTAGGTTTTGGGTGGATTTTTCAATGTTTTGAGGGTGGTCACGAATTATCGTCCTTTTCGCTCTAGGACGCTTAGTTTAGGAGATATGGCCAAAAGAAGTCTTTTTTAGGATTTGGGTGGATTTTTCAATTTTTTGCTGGTGGTCACGAATTATCGTCCTTTTCGCTCTAGGACGCTTAGTTTAGGAGATATGGCCAAAAGAAGTTTTTCATATAAAAATTTCAATTTTTTAAGGTTTTGGGTGGATTTTTCAATTTTTTGAGGGTGGTCACGAATTATCGTCCTTTTCGCTCTAGGACGCATATTTAAGGAGATATGGCCAAAAGAAGTTTTTCATATAAAAATTTCAATTTTTTTAGGTTTTGGGTGGATTTTTCAATTTTTTGAGGGTGGTCACGAATTATCGTCCTTTTCGCTCTAGGACGCTTAGTTTAGGAGATATGGCCAAAAGAAGTTTTTCATATAAAAATTTCAATTTTTTTAGGTTTTGGGTGGATTTTTCAATTTTTTGAGGGTGGTCACGAATTATCGTCATTTTCGCTCTAGGACGCTTAGTTTAGGAGATATGGCCAAAAGAAATTTTTCATATAAAAATTTCAATTTTTTTAGGTTTTGGGTGGATTTTTCAATTTTTTGAGGGTGGTCACGAATTATCGTCCTTTTCACTCTAGGACGCTTAGTTTAGGAGATATGGCCAAAAGAAGTTTTTCATATAAAAATTTCAATTTTTTTAGGTTTTGGGTGGATTTTTCAATTTTTTGAGGGTGGTCACGAATTATCGTCCTTTTCGCTCTAGGCCGCTAAGTTTAGGAGATATGGCCAAAAGAAGTTTTTCATATAAAAATTTCAATTTTTTTAGGTTTTGGGTGGATTTTTCAATTTTTTGAGGGTGGTCACGAATTATCGTCCTTTTCGCTCTAGGACGCTTAGTTTAGGAGATATGGCCAAAAGAAGTTTTTCATATAAAAATTTCAATTTTTTTAGGTTTTGCGTGGATTTTTCAATTTTTTGAGGGTGGTCACGAATTATCGTCCTTTTCGCTCTAGGACGCTTAGTTTAGGAGATATGGCCAAAAGAAGTTTTTCATATAAAAATTTCAATTTTTTTAGGTTTTGGGTGGATTTTTCAATTTTTTGAGGGTGGTCACGAATTATCGTCCTTTTCGCTCTAGGACGCTTAGTTTAGGAGATATGGCCAAAAGAAGTTTTCATATAAAAATTTCAATTTTTTTAGGTTTTGGGTGGATTTTTCAATTTTTTGAGGGTGGTCACGAATTATCGTCCTTTTCGCTCTAGGACGCTTAGTTTAGGAGATATGGCCAAAAGAAGTTTTTCATATAAAAATTTCAATTTTTTTAGGTTTTGGGTGGATTTTTCAATTTTTTGAGGGTGGTCACGAATTATCGTCCTTTTCACTCTAGGACGCTTAGTTTAGGAGATATGGCCAAAAGAAGTTTTTCATATAAAAATTTCAATTTTTTTAGGTTTTGGGTGGATTTTTCAATTTTTTGAGGGTGGTCACGAATTATCGTCCTTTTCGCTCTAGGACGCTTAGTTTAGGAGATATGGCCAAAAGAAGTTTTTCATATAAAAATTTCAATTTTTTTAGGTTTTGGGTGGATTTTTCAATTTTTTGAGGGTGGTCACGAATTATCGTCCTTTTCGCTCTAGGACGCTTAGTTTAGGAGATATGGCCAAAAGAAGTTTTTCATATAAAAATTTCAATTTTTTTAGGTTTTGGGTGGATTTTTCAATTTTTTGAGGGTGGTCACGAATTATCGTCCTTTTCGCTCTAGGACGCTTAGTTTAGGAGATATGGCCAAAAGAAGTTTTTCATATAAAAATTTCAATTTTTTTAGGTTTTGGGTGGATTTTTCAATTTTTTGAGGGTGGTCACGAATTATCGTCCTTTTCGCTCTAGGACGCTTAGTTTAGGAGATATGGCCAAAAGAAGTTTTTCATATAAAAATTTAAATTTTTTTAGGTTTTGGGTGGATTTTTCAATTTCTTGAGGGTGGTCACGAATTATCGTCCTTTTCGCTCTAGGACGCTTAGTTTAGGAGATATGGCCAAAAGAAGTTTTTCATATAAAAATTTCAATTTTTTTAGGTTTTGGGTGGATTTTTCAATTTTTTGAGGGTGGTCACGAATTATCGTCCTTATCGCTCTAGGACGCTTAGTTTAGGAGATATGGCCAAAAGAAGTTTTTCATATAAAAATTTCAATTTTTTTAGGTTTTGGGTGGATTTTTCAATTTTTTGAGGGTGGTCACGAATTATCGTCCTTTTCGCTCTAGGACGCTTAGTTTAGGAGATATGGCCAAAAGAAGTTTTTCATATAAAAATTTCAATTTTTTTAGGTTTTGGGTGGATTTTTCAATTTTTTGAGGGTAGTCACGAATTATCGTCCTTTTCGCTCTAGGACGCTTAGTTTAGGAGATATGGCCAAAAGAGGTTTTTCATATAAAAATTTCAATTTTTTTAGGTTTTGGGTGGATTTTTCAATTTTTTGATGGTGGTCACGAATTATCATCCTTTTCGGTCTAGGACGCTTAGTTTAGGAGAAATGGCCATAAGAAGTTTTTCATATAAAAATTTCAATTTTTTTAGGTTTTGGGTGGATTTTTCAATTTTTTGAGGGTGGTCACGAAATATCGTCCTTTTCACTCTAGGACGCTTAGTTTAGGAGATATGGCCAAAAGAAGTTTTTCATATAAAAATTTCAATTTTTTTAGGTTTTGGGTGGATTTTTCAATTTTTTGAGGGTGGTCATGAATTATCGTCCTTTTCGCTCTAGGACGCTTAGTTTAGGAGATATGGCCAAAAGAAGTTTTTCATATAAAAATTTCAATTTTTTAGGTTTTGGGTGGATTTTTCAATTTTTTGAGGGTGGTCACGAATTATCGTCCTTTTCGCTCTAGGACGCTTAGTTTAGGAGATATGGCCAAAAGAAGTTTTTCATATAAAAATTTCAATTTTTTTAGGTTTTGGGTGGATTTTTCAATTTTTTGAGGGTGGTCACGAATTATCGTCCTTTTCACTCTAGGACGCTTAGTTTAGGAGATATGGCCAAAAGAAGTTTTTCATATAAAAATTTCAATTTTTTTAGGTTTTGGGTGGATTTTTCAATTTTTTGAGGGTGGTCACGAATTATCGTCCTTTTCGCTCTAGGACGCTTAGTTTAGGAGATATGGCCAAAAGAAGTTTTTCATATAAAAATTTCAATTTTTTTAGGATTTGGGTGGATTTTTCAATTTTTTGAGGGTGGTCACGAATTATCGTCCTTTTCGCTCTAGGACGCTTAGTTTAGGAGATATGGCCAAAAGAAGTTTTTCATATAAAAATTTCAATTTTTTTAGGATTTGGGTGGATTTTTCAATTTTTTGCTGGTGGTCACGAATTATCGTCCTTTTCGCTCTAGGACGCTTAGTTTAGGAGATATGGCCAAAAGAAGTTTTTCATATAAAAATTTCAATTTTTTAAGGTTTTGGGTGGATTTTTCAATTTTTTGAGGGTGGTCACGAATTATCGTCCTTTTCGCTCTAGGACGCATATTTAAGGAGATATGGCCAAAAGAAGTTTTTCATATAAAAATTTCAATTTTTTAGGTTTTGGGTTGATTTTTCAATTTTGTGAGGGTGGTCACGAATTATCGTCCTTTTCGCTCTAGGACGCTTAGTTTAGGAGATATGGCCAAAAAAAGTTTTTCATATAAAAATTTCAATTTTTTTAGGTTTTGGGTGGATTTTTCAATTTTTTGAGGGTGGTCACGAATTATCGTCCTTTTCGCTCTAGGACGCTTAGTTTAGGAGATATGGCCAAAAGAAGTTTTTCATATAAAAATTTAAATTTTTTTAGGTTTTGGGTGGATTTTTCAATTTCTTGAGGGTTGTCACGAATTATCGTCCTTTTCGCTCTAGGACGCTTAGTTTAGGAGATATGGCCAAAAGAAGTTTTTCATATAAAAATTTCAATTTTTTTAGGTTTTGGGTGGATTTTTCAATTTTTTGAGGGTGGTCACGAATTATCGTCCTTATCGCTCTAGGACGCTTAGTTTAGGAGATATGGCCAAAAGAAGTTTTTCATATAAAAATTTCAATTTTTTAAGGTTTTGGGTGGATTTTTCAATTTTTTGAGGGTGGTCACGAATTATCGTCCTTTTCGCTCTAGGACGCATATTTAAGGAGATATGGCCAAAAGAAGTTTTTCATATAAAAATTTCAATTTTTTAAGGTTTTGGGTGGATTTTTCAATTTTTTGAGGGTGGTCACGAATTATCGTCCTTTTCGCTCTAGGACGCTTAGTTTAGGAGATATGGCCAAAAGAAGTTTTTCATATAAAAATTTCAATTTTTTTAGGTTTTGGGTGGATTTTTCAATTTTTTGAGGGTGGTCACGAATTATCGTCCTTTTCGCTCTAGGACGCTTAGTTTAGGAGATATGGCCAAAAGAAGTTTTTCATATAAAAATTTCAATTTTTTTAGGTTTTGGGTGGATTTTTCAATTTCTTGAGGGTGGTCACGAATTATCGTCCTTTTCGCTCTAGGACGCTTAGTTTAGGAGATATGGCCAAAAGAAGTTTTTCATATAAAAATTTCAATTTTTTTAGGTTTTGGGTGGATTTTTCAATTTTTTGAGGGTGGTCACGAATTATCGTCCTTATCGCTCTAGGACGCTTAGTTTAGGAGATATGACCAAAAGAAGTTTTTCATATAAAAATTTCAATTTTTTTAGGTTTTGGGTGGATTTTTCAATTTTTTGAGGGTGGTCACGAATTATCGTCCTTTTCGCTCTAGGACGCTTAGTTTAGGAGATATGGCCAAAAGAAGTCTTTTTTAGGATTTGGGTGGATTTTTCAATTTTTTGCTGGTGGTCACGAATTATCGTCCTTTTCGCTCTAGGACGCTTAGTTTAGGAGATATGGCCAAAAGAAGTTTTTCATATAAAAATTTCAATTTTTTAAGGTTTTGGGTGGATTTTTCAATTTTTTGAGGGTGGTCACGAATTATCGTCCTTTTCGCTCTAGGACGCATATTTAAGGAGATATGGCCAAAAGAAGTTTTTCATATAAAAATTTCAATTTTTTTAGGTTTTGGGTGGATTTTTCAATTTTTTGAGGGTGGTCACGAATTATCGTCCTTTTCGCTCTAGGACGCTTAGTTTAGGAGATATGGCCAAAAGAAGTTTTTCATATAAAAATTTCAATTTTTTTAGGTTTTGGGTGGATTTTTCAATTTTTTGCTGGTGGTCACGAATTATCGTCCTTTTCGCTCTAGGACGCTTAGTTTAGGAGATATGGCCAAAAGAAGTTTTTCATATAAAAATTTCAATTTTTTAAGGTTTTGGGTGGATTTTTCAATTTTTTGAGGGTGGTCACGAATTATCGTCCTTTTCGCTCTAGGACGCATATTTAAGGAGATATGGCCAAAAGAAGTTTTTCATATAAAAATTTCAATTTTTTAAGGTTTTGGGTGGATTTTTCAATTTTTTGAGGGTGGTCACGAATTATCGCCCTTTTCGCTCTAGGACGCTTAGTTTAGGAGATATGGCCAAAAGAAGTTTTTCATATAAAAATTTCAATTTTTTTAGGTTTTGGGTGGATTTTTCAATTTTTTGAGGGTGGTCACGAATTATCGTCCTTTTCGCTCTAGGACGCTTAGTTTAGGAGATATGGCCAAAAGAAGTTTTTCATATAAAAATTTCAATTTTTTAGGTTTTGGGTGGATTTTTCAATTTTGTGAGGGTGGTCACGAATTATCGTCCTTTTCGCTCTAGGACGCTTAGTTTAGGAGATATGGCCAAAAAAAGTTTTTCATATAAAAATTTCAATTTTTTTAGGTTTTGGGTGGATTTTTCAATTTTTTGAGGGTGGTCACGAATTATCGTCCTTTTCGCTCTAGGACGCTTAGTTTAGGAGATATGGCCAAAAGAAGTTTTTCATATAAAAATTTAAATTTTTTTAGGTTTTGGGTGGATTTTTCAATTTCTTGAGGGTTGTCACGAATTATCGTCCTTTTCGCTCTAGGACGCTTAGTTTAGGAGATATGGCCAAAAGAAGTTTTTCATATAAAAATTTCAATTTTTTTAGGTTTTGGGTGGATTTTTCAATTTTTTGAGGGTGGTCACGAATTATCGTCCTTATCGCTCTAGGACGCTTAGTTTAGGAGATATGGCCAAAAGAAGTTTTTCATATAAAAATTTCAATTTTTTAAGGTTTTGGGTGGATTTTTCAATTTTTTGAGGGTGGTCACGAATTATCGTCCTTTTCGCTCTAGGACGCATATTTAAGGAGATATGGCCAAAAGAAGTTTTTCATATAAAAATTTCAATTTTTTAAGGTTTTGGGTGGATTTTTCAATTTTTTGAGGGTGGTCACGAATTATCGTCCTTTTCGCTCTAGGACGCTTAGTTTAGGAGATATGGCCAAAAGAAGTTTTTCATATAAAAATTTCAATTTTTTTAGGTTTTGGGTGGATTTTTCAATTTTTTGAGGGTGGTCACGAATTATCGTCCTTTTCGCTCTAGGACGCTTAGTTTAGGAGATATGGCCAAAAGAAGTTTTTCATATAAAAATTTCAATTTTTTTAGGTTTTGGGTGGATTTTTCAATTTCTTGAGGGTGGTCACGAATTATCGTCCTTTTCGCTCTAGGACGCTTAGTTTAGGAGATATGGCCAAAAGAAGTTTTTCATATAAAAATTTCAATTTTTTTAGGTTTTGGGTGGATTTTTCAATTTTTTGAGGGTGGTCACGAATTATCGTCCTTATCGCTCTAGGACGCTTAGTTTAGGAGATATGACCAAAAGAAGTTTTTCATATAAAAATTTCAATTTTTTTAGGTTTTGGGTGGATTTTTCAATTTTTTGAGGGTGGTCACGAATTATCGTCCTTTTCGCTCTAGGACGCTTAGTTTAGGAGATATGGCCAAAAGAAGTCTTTTTTAGGATTTGGGTGGATTTTTCAATTTTTTGCTGGTGGTCACGAATTATCGTCCTTTTCGCTCTAGGACGCTTAGTTTAGGAGATATGGCCAAAAGAAGTTTTTCATATAAAAATTTCAATTTTTTAAGGTTTTGGGTGGATTTTTCAATTTTTTGAGGGTGGTCACGAATTATCGTCCTTTTCGCTCTAGGACGCATATTTAAGGAGATATGGCCAAAAGAAGTTTTTCATATAAAAATTTCAATTTTTTTAGGTTTTGGGTGGATTTTTCAATTTTTTGAGGGTGGTCACGAATTATCGTCCTTTTCGCTCTAGGACGCTTAGTTTAGGAGATATGGCCAAAAGAAGTTTTTCATATAAAAATTTCAATTTTTTTAGGTTTTGGGTGGATTTTTCAATTTTTTGCTGGTGGTCACGAATTATCGTCCTTTTCGCTCTAGGACGCTTAGTTTAGGAGATATGGCCAAAAGAAGTTTTTCATATAAAAATTTCAATTTTTTAAGGTTTTGGGTGGATTTTTCAATTTTTTGAGGGTGGTCACGAATTATCGTCCTTTTCGCTCTAGGACGCATATTTAAGGAGATATGGCCAAAAGAAGTTTTTCATATAAAAATTTCAATTTTTTTAGGTTTTGGGTGGATTTTTCAATTTTTTGAGGGTGGTCACGAATTATCGTCCTTTTCGCTCTAGGACGCTTAGTTTAGGAGATATGGCCAAAAGAAGTTTTTCAGATAAAAATTTCAATTTTTTTAGGTTTTGGGTGGATTTTTCAATTTTTTGAGGGTGGTCACGAATTATCGTCCTTATCGCTCTAGGACGCTTAGTTTAGGAGATATGGCCAAAAGAAGTTTTTCATATAAAAATTTCAATTTTTTAAGGTTTTGGGTGGATTTTTCAATTTTTTGAGGGTGGTCACGAATTATCGTCCTTTTCGCTCTAGGACGCATATTTAAGGAGATATGGCCAAAAGAAGTTTTTCATATAAAAATTTCAATTTTTTAAGGTTTTGGGTGGATTTTTCAATTTTTTGAGGGTGGTCACGAATTATCGTCCTTTTCGCTCTAGGACGCTTAGTTTAGGAGATATGGCCAAAAGAAGTTTTTCATATAAAAATTTCAATTTTTTTAGGTTTTGGGTGGATTTTTCAATTTTTTGAGGGTGGTCACGAATTATCGTCCTTTTCGCTCTAGGACGCTTAGTTTAGGAGATATGGCCAAAAGAAGTTTTTCATATAAAAATTTCAATTTTTTTAGGTTTTGGGTGGATTTTTCAATTTCTTGAGGGTGGTCACGAATTATCGTCCTTTTCGCTCTAGGACGCTTAGTTTAGGAGATATGGCCAAAAGAAGTTTTTCATATAAAAATTTCAATTTTTTTAGGTTTTGGGTGGATTTTTCAATTTTTTGAGGGTGGTCACGAATTATCGTCCTTATCGCTCTAGGACGCTTAGTTTAGGAGATATGACCAAAAGAAGTTTTTCATATAAAAATTTCAATTTTTTTAGGTTTTGGGTGGATTTTTCAATTTTTTGAGGGTGGTCACGAATTATCGTCCTTTTCGCTCTAGGACGCTTAGTTTAGGAGATATGGCCAAAAGAAGTCTTTTTTAGGATTTGGGTGGATTTTTCAATTTTTTGCTGGTGGTCACGAATTATCGTCCTTTTCGCTCTAGGACGCTTAGTTTAGGAGATATGGCCAAAAGAAGTTTTTCATATAAAAATTTCAATTTTTTAAGGTTTTGGGTGGATTTTTCAATATTTTGAGGGTGGTCACGAATTATCGTCCTTTTCGCTCTAGGACGCATATTTAAGGAGATATGGCCAAAAGAAGTTTTTCATATAAAAATTTCAATTTTTTTAGGTTTTGGGTGGATTTTTCAATTTTTTGAGGGTGGTCACGAATTATCGTCCTTTTCGCTCTAGGACGCTTAGTTTAGGAGATATGGCCAAAAGAAGTTTTTCATATAAAAATTTCAATTTTTTTAGGTTTTGGGTGGATTTTTCAATTTTTTGCTGGTGGTCACGAATTATCGTCCTTTTCGCTCTAGGACGCTTAGTTTAGGAGATATGGCCAAAAGAAGTTTTTCATATAAAAATTTCAATTGTTTAAGGTTTTGGGTGGATTTTTCAATTTTTTGAGGGTGGTCACGAATTATCGTCCTTTTCGCTCTAGGACGCATATTTAAGGAGATATGGCCAAAAGAAGTTTTTCATATAAAAATTTCAATTTTTTTAGGTTTTGGGTGGATTTTTCAATTTTTTGAGGGTGGTCACGAATTATCGTCCTTTTCGCTCTAGGACGCTTAGTTTAGGAGATATGGCCAAAAGAAGTTTTTCAGATAAAAATTTCAATTTTTTTAGGTTTTGGGTGGATTTTTCAATTTTTTGAGGGTGGTCACGAATTATCGTCCTTTTCGCTCTAGGACGCTTAGTTTAGGAGATATGGCCAAAAGAAGTTTTTCAGATAAAAATTTCAATTTTTTTAGGTTTTGGGTGGATTTTTCAATTTTTTGAGGGTGGTCACGAATTATCGTCCTTATCGCTCTAGGACGCTTAGTTTAGGAGATATGGCCAAAAGAAGTTTTTCATATAAAAATTTCAATTTTTTTAGGTTTTGGGTGGATTTTTCAATTTTTTGAGGGTGGTCACGAATTATCGTCCTTTTCACTCTAGGACGCTTAGTTTAGGAGATATGGCCAAAAGAAGTTTTCATATAAAAATTTCAATTTTTTTAGGTTTTGGGTGGATTTTTCAATTTTTTGAGGGTGGTCACGAATTATCGTCCTTTTCGCTCTAGGACGCTTAGTTTAGGAGATATGGCCAAAAGAAGTTTTTCATATAAAAATTTCAATTTTTTTAGGTTTTGCGTGGATTTTTCAATTTTTTGAGGGTGGTCACGAATTATCGTCCTTTTCGCTCTAGGACGCTTAGTTTAGGAGATATGGCCAAAAGAAGTTTTTCATATAAAAATTTAAATTTTTTTAGGTTTTGGGTGGATTTTTCAATTTTTTGAGGGTGGTCACGAATTATCGTCCTTTTCGCTCTAGGACGCTTAGTTTAGGAGATATGGCCAAAAGAAGTTTTTCATATAAAAATTTCAATTTTTTTAGGTTTTGCGTGGATTTTTCAATTTTTTGAGGGTGGTCACAATTTATCGTCCTTTTCGCTCTAGGACGCTTAGTTTAGGAGATATGGCCAAAAGAAGTTTTTCATATAAAAATTTCAATTTTTTTAGGTTTTGGACGCTTAGTTTAGGAGATATGGCCAAAAGAAGTTTTTCATATAAAAATTTCAATTTTTTTAGGTTTTGGGTGTATTTTTCAATTTTTTGAGGGTGGTCACGAATTATCGTCCTTTTCGCTCTAGGACGCTTAGTTTAGGAGATATGGCCAAAAGAAGTTTTTCATATAAAAATTTCAATTTTTTTAGGTTTTGGGTGTATTTTTCAATTTTTTGAGGGTGGTCACGAATTATCGTCCTTTTCACTCTAGGACGCTTAGTTTAGGAGATATGGCCAAAAGAAGTTTTTCATATAATAATTTCAATTTTTTTAGGTTTTGGGTGTATTTTTCAATTTTTTGAGGGTGGTCACGAATTATCGTCCTTTTCGCTCTAGGACGCTTAGTTTAGGAGATATGGCCAAAAGAAGTTTTTCATATAAAAATTTCAATTTTTTTAGGTTTTGGGTGGATTTTTCAATTTTTTGAGGGTAGTCACGAATTATCGTCCTTTTCGCTCTAGGACGCTTAGTTTAGGAGATATGGCCAAAAGAGGTTTTTCATATAAAAATTTCAATTTTTTTAGGTTTTGGGTGGATTTTTCAATTTTTTGATGGTGGTCACGAATTATCGTCCTTTTCGGTCTAGGACGCTTAGTTTAGGAGAAATGGCCATAAGAAGTTTTTCATATAAAAATTTCAATTTTTTTAGGTTTTGGGTGGATTTTTCAATTTTTTGAGGGTGGTCACGAATTATCGTCCTTTTCACTCTAGGACGCTTAGTTTAGGAGATATGGCCAAAAGAAGTTTTTCATATAAAAATTTCAATTTTTTTAGGTTTTGGGTGGATTTTTCAATTTTTTGAGGGTGGTCATGAATTATCGTCCTTTTCGCTCTAGGACGCTTAGTTTAGGAGATATGGCCAAAAGAAGTTTTTCATATAAAAATTTCAATTTTTTTAGGTTTTGGGTGGATTTTTCAATTTTTTGAGGGTGGTCACGAATTATCGTCCTTTTCGCTCTAGGACGCTTAGTTTAGGAGATATGGCCAAAAGAAGTTTTTCATATAAAAATTTCAATTTTTTTTAGGTTTTGCGTGGATTTTTCAATTTTTTGAGGGTGGTCACGAATTATCGTCCTTTTCGCTCTAGGACGCTTAGTTTAGGAGATATGGCCAAAAGAAGTTTTTCATATAAAAATTTCAATTTTTTTAGGATTTGGGTGGATTTTTCAATTTTTTGAGGGTGGTCACGAATTATCGTCCTTTTCGCTCTAGGACGCTTAGTTTAGGAGATATGGCCAAAAGAAGTTTTTCATATAAAAATTTCAATTTTTTTAGGATTTGGGTGGATTTTTCAATTTTTTGCTGGTGGTCACGAATTATCGTCCTTTTCGCTCTAGGACGCTTAGTTTAGGAGATATGGCCAAAAGAAGTTTTTTTTTAGGTTTTGGGTGGATTTTTCAATTTTTTGATGGTGGTCACGAATTATCGTCCTTTTCGCTCTAGGACGCATATTTAAGGAGATATGGCCAAAAGAAGTTTTTCATATAAAAATTTCAATTTTTTTAGGTTTTGGGTGGATTTTTCAATTTTTTGAGGGTGGTCACGAATTATCGTCCTTTTCGCTCTAGGACGCTTAGTTTAGGAGATATGGCCAAAAGAAGTTTTTCATATAAAAATTTCAATTTTTTTAGGTTTTGGGTGGATTTTTCAATTTTTTGCTGGTGGTCACGAATTAACGTCCTTTTCGCTCTAGGACGCTTAGTTTAGGAGATATGGCCAAAAGAAGTTTTTCATATAAAAATTTCAATTTTTTAAGGTTTTGGGTGGATTTTTCAATTTTTTGAGGGTGGTCACGAATTATCGTCCTTTTCGCTCTAGGACGCATATTTAAGGAGATATGGCCAAAAGAAGTTTTTCATATAAAAATTTCAATTTTTTTAGGTTTTGGGTGGATTTTTCAATTTTTTGAGGGTGGTCACGAATTATCGTCCTTTTCGCTCTAGGACGCTTAGTTTAGGAGATATGGCCAAAAGAAGTTTTTCATATAAAAATTTCAATTTTTTTAGGTTTTGGGTGGATTTTTCAATTTTTTGAGGGTGGTCACGAATTATCGTCATTTTCGCTCTAGGACGCTTAGTTTAGGAGATATGGCCAAAAGAAGTTTTTCATATAAAAATTTCAATTTTTTTAGGTTTTGGGTGGATTTTTCAATTTTTTTAGGGTGGTCACGAATTATCGTCCTTTTCACTCTAGGACGCTTAGTTTAGGAGATATGGCCAAAAGAAGTTTTCATATAAAAATTTCAATTTTTTTAGGTTTTGGGTGGATTTTTCAATTTTTTGAGGGTGGTCACGAATTATCGTCCTTTTCGCTCTAGGACGCTTAGTTTAGGAGATATGGCCAAAAGAAGTTTTTCATATAAAAATTTCAATTTTTTTAGGTTTTGCGTGGATTTTTCAATTTTTTGAGGGTGGTCACGAATTATCGTCCTTTTCGCTCTAGGACGCTTAGTTTAGGAGATATGGCCAAAAGAAGTTTTTCATATAAAAATTTCAATTTTTTTAGGTTTTGGGTGGATTTTTCAATTTTTTGAGGGTGGTCACGAATTATCGTCCTTTTCGCTCTAGGACGCTTAGTTTAGGAGATATGGCCAAAAGAAGTTTTTCATATAAAAATTTCAATTTTTTTAGGTTTTGGGTGGATTTTTCAATTTTTTGAGGGTGGTCACGAATTATCGTCCTTTTCGCTCTAGGACGCTTAGTTTAGGAGATATGGCCAAAAGAAGTTTTTCATATAAAAATTTCAATTTTTTTAGGTTTTGGGTGTATTTTTCAATTTTTTGAGGGTGGTCACGAATTATCGTCCTTTTCACTCTAGGACGCTTAGTTTAGGAGATATGGCCAAAAGAAGTTTTTCATATAATAATTTCAATTTTTTTAGGTTTTGGGTGGATTTTTCAATTTTTTGAGGGTGGTCACGAATTATCGTCCTTTTCGCTCTAGGACGCTTAGTTTAGGAGATATGGCCAAAAGAAGTTTTTCATATAAAAATTTCAATTTTTTTAGGTTTTGGGTGGATTTTTCAATTTTTTGAGGGTAGTCACGAATTATCGTCCTTTTCGCTCTAGGACGCTTAGTTTAGGAGATATGGCCAAAAGAGGTTTTTCATATAAAAATTTCAATTTTTTTAGGTTTTGGGTGGATTTTTAAATTTTTTGATGGTGGTCACGAATTATCGTCCTTTTCGGTCTAGGACGCTTAGTTTAGGAGAAATGGCCATAAGAAGTTTTTCATATAAAAATTTCAATTTTTTTAGGTTTTGGGTGGATTTTTCAATTTTTTGAGGGTGGTCACGAATTATCGTCCTTTTCACTCTAGGACGCTTAGTTTAGGAGATATGGCCAAAAGAAGTTTTTCATATAAAAATTTCAATTTTTTTAGGTTTTGGGTGGATTTTTCAATTTTTTGAGGGTGGTCACGAATTATCGTCCTTTTCGCTCTAGGACGCTTAGTTTAGGAGATATGGCCAAAAGAAGTTTTTCATATAAAAATTTCAATTTTTTTAGGTTTTGGGTGGATTTTTCAATTTTTTGAGGGTGGTCACGAATTATCGTCCTTTTCGCTCTAGGACGCTTAGTTTAGGAGATATGGCCAAAAGAAGTTTTTCATATAAAAATTTCAATTTTTTTAGGTTTTGCGTGGATTTTTCAATTTTTTGAGGGTGGTCACGAATTATCGTCCTTTTCGCTCTAGGACGCTTAGTTTAGGAGATATGGCCAAAAGAAGTTTTTCATATAAAAATTTCAATTTTTTTAGGATTTGGGTGGATTTTTCAATTTTTTGAGGGTGGTCACGAATTATCGTCCTTTTCGCTCTAGGACGCTTAGTTTAGGAGATATGGCCAAAAGAAGTTTTTCATATAAAAATTTCAATTTTTTTAGGATTTGGGTGGATTTTTCAATTTTTTGCTGGTGGTCACGAATTATCGTCCTTTTCGCTCTAGGACGCTTAGTTTAGGAGATATGGCCAAAAGAAGTTTTTTTTTAGGTTTTGGGTGGATTTTTCAATTTTTTGATGGTGGTCACGAATTATCGTCCTTTTCGCTCTAGGACGCATATTTAAGGAGATATGGCCAAAAGAAGTTTTTCATATAAAAATTTCAATTTTTTTAGGTTTTGGGTGGATTTTTCAATTTTTTGATGGTGGTCACGAATTATCGTCCTTTTCACTCTAGGACGCTTAGTTTAGGAGATATGGCCAAAAGAAGTTTTTCATATAAAAATTTCAATTTTTTTAGGTTTTGCGTGGATTTTTCAATTTTTTGAGGGTGGTCACGAATTATCGTCCTTTTCGCTCTAGGACGCTTAGTTTAGGAGATATGGCCAAAAGAAGTTTTTCATATAAAAATTTCAATTTTTTTAGGTTTTGGGTGGATTTTTCAATTTTTTGAGGGTGGTCACGAATTATCGTCCTTTTCGCTCTAGGACGCTTAGTTTAGGAGATATGGCCAAAAGAAGTTTTTCATATAAAAATTTCAATTTTTTTAGGTTTTGGGTGGATTTTTCAATTTTTTGAGGGTGGTCACGAATTATCGTCCTTTTCGCTCTAGGACGCTTAGTTTAGGAGATATGGCCAAAAGAAGTTTTTCATATAAAAATTTCAATTTTTTTAGGTTTTGGGTGGATTTTTCAATTTTTTGAGGGTGGTCACGAATTATCGTCCTTTTCGCTCTAGGACGCTTAGTTTAGGAGAAATGGCCAAAAGAAGTTTTTCATATAAAAATTTCAATTTTTTTAGGTTTTGGGTGGATTTTTCAATTTTTTGAGGGTGGTCACGAATTATCGTCCTTTTCGCTCTAGGACGCTTAGTTTAGGAGATATGGCCAAAAGAAGTTTTTCATATAAAAATTTCAATTTTTTTAGGATTTGGGTGGATTTTTCAATTTTTTGCTGGTGGTCACGAATTATCGTCCTTTTCGCTCTAGGACGCTTAGTTTAGGAGATATGGCCAAAAGAAGTTTTTCATATAAAAATTTCAATTTTTTAAGGTTTTGGGTGGATTTTTCAATTTTTTGAGGGTGGTCACGAATTATCGTCCTTTTCGCTCTAGGACGCATATTTAAGGAGATATGGCCAAAAGAAGTTTTTCATATAAAAATTTAAATTTTTTAAGGTTTTGGGTGGATTTTTCAATTTTTTGAGGGTGGTCACGAATTATCGCCCTTTTCGCTCTAGGACGCTTAGTTTAGGAGATATGGCCAAAAGAAGTTTTTCATATAAAAATTTCAATTTTTTTAGGTTTTGGGTGGATTTTTCAATTTTTTGAGGGTGGTCACGAATTATCGTCCTTTTCGCTCTAGGACGCTTAGTTTAGGAGATATGGCCAAAAGAAGTTTTTCATATAAAAATTTCAATTTTTTAAGGTTTTGGGTGGATTTTTCAATTTTTTGAGGGTGGTCACGAATTATCGTCCTTTTCGCTCTAGAACGCTTAGTTTAGGAGATATGGCCAAAAGAAGTTTTTCATATAAAAATTTCAATTTTTTTAGGTTTTGGGTGGATTTTTCAATTTTTTGAGGGTGGTCACGAATTATCGTCCTTTTCGCTCTAGGACGCTTAGTTTAGGAGATATGGCCAAAAGAAGTTTTTCATATAAAAATTTCAATTTTTTTAGGTTTTGGGTGGATTTTTCAATTTCTTGAGGGTGGTCACGAATTATCGTCCTTTTCGCTCTAGGACGCTTAGTTTAGGAGATATGGCCAAAAGAAGTTTTTCATATAAAAATTTCAATTTTTTTAGGTTTTGGGTGGATTTTTCAATTTTTTGAGGGTGGTCACGAATTATCGTCCTTATCGCTCTAGGACGCTTAGTTTAGGAGATATGGCCAAAAGAAGTTTTTCATATAAAAATTTCAATTTTTTTAGGTTTTGGGTGGATTTTTCAATTTTTTGAGGGTGGTCACGAATTATCGTCCTTTTCGCTCTAGGACGCTTAGTTTAGGAGATATGGCCAAAAGAAGTCTTTTTTAGGATTTGGGTGGATTTTTCAATTTTTTGCTGGTGGTCACGAATTATCGTCCTTTTCGCTCTAGGACGCTTAGTTTAGGAGATATGGCCAAAAGAAGTTTTTCATATAAAAATTTCAATTTTTTAAGGTTTTGGGTGGATTTTTAAATTTTTTGAGGGTGGTCACGAATTATCGTCCTTTTCGCTCTAGGACGCATATTTAAGGAGATATGGCCAAAAGAAGTTTTTCATATAAAAATTTCAATTTTTTTAGGTTTTGGGTGGATTTTTCAATTTTTTGAGGGTGGTCACGAATTATCGTCCTTTTCGCTCTAGGACGCTTAGTTTAGGAGATATGGCCAAAAGAAGTTTTTCATATAAAAATTTCAATTTTTTTAGGTTTTGGGTGGATTTTTCAATTTTTTGAGGGTGGTCACGAATTATCGTCATTTTCGCTCTAGGACGCTTAGTTTAGGAGATATGGCCAAAAGAAGTTTTTCATATAAAAATTTCAATTTTTTTAGGTTTTGGGTGGATTTTTCAATTTTTTGAGGGTGGTCACGAATTATCGTCCTTTTCACTCTAGGACGCTTAGTTTAGGAGATATGGCCAAAAGAAGTTTTTCATATAAAAATTTCAATTTTTTTAGGTTTTGGGTGGATTTTTCAATTTTTTGAGGGTGGTCACGAATTATCGTCCTTTTCGCTCTAGGACGCTTAGTTTAGGAGATATGGCCAAAAGAAGTTTTTCATATAAAAATTTAAATTTTTTTAGGTTTTGGGTGGATTTTTCAATTTTTTGAGGGTGGTCACGAATTATCGTCCTCTTCGCTCTAGGACGCTTAGTTTAGGAGATATGAGCAAAAGAAGTTTTTCATATAAAAATTTCAATTTTTTTAGGTTTTGCGTGGATTTTTCAATTTTTTGAGGGTGGTCACGAATTATCGTCCTTTTCGCTCTAGGACGCTTAGTTTAGGAGATATGGCCAAAAGAAGTTTTTCATATAAAAATTTCAATTTTTTTAGGTTTTGGGTGGATTTTTCAATTTTTTGAGGGTGGTCACGAATTATCGTCCTTTTCGCTCTAGGACGCTTAGTTTAGGAGATATGGCCAAAAGAAGTTTTTCATATAAAAATTTCAATTTTTTTAGGTTTTGGGTGGATTTTTCAATTTTTTGAGGGTGGTCACGAATTATCGTCCTTTTCACTCTAGGACGCTTAGTTTAGGAGATATGGCCAAAAGAAGTTTTTCATATAAAAATTTCAATTTTTTTAGGTTTTGGGTGGATTTTTCAATTTTTTGAGGGTGGTCACGAATTATCGTCCTTTTCGCTCTAGGACGCTTAGTTTAGGAGATATGGCCAAAAGAAGTTTTTCATATAAAAATTTCAATTTTTTTAGGTTTTGGGTGGATTTTTCAATTTTTTGAGGGTGGTCACGAATTATCGTCCTTTTCGCTCTAGGACGCTTAGTTTAGGAGATATGGCCAAAAGAAGTTTTTCATATAAAAATTTCAATTTTTTTAGGTTTTGGGTGGATTTTTCAATTTTTTGAGGGTGGTCACGAGTTATCGTCCTTTTCGCTCTAGGACGCTTAGTTTAGGAGATATGGCCAAAAGAAGTTTTTCATATAAAAATTTCAATTTTTTTAGGTTTTGGGTGGATTTTTCAATTTCTTGAGGGTGGTCACGAATTATCGTCCTTTTCGCTCTAGGACGCTTAGTTTAGGAGATATGGCCAAAAGAAGTTTTTCATATAAAAATTTCAATTTTTTTAGGTTTTGGGTGGATTTTTCAATTTTTTGAGGGTGGTCACGAATTATCGTCCTTATCGCTCTAGGACGCTTAGTTTAGGAGATATGGCCAAAAGAAGTTTTTCATATAATAATTTCAATTTTTTTAGGTTTTGGGTGGATTTTTCAATTTTTTGAGGGTGGTCACGAATTATCGTCCTTTTCGCTCTAGGACGCTTAGTTTAGGAGATATGGCCAAAAGAAGTTTTTCATATAAAAATTTCAATTTTTTTAGGTTTTGGGTGGATTTTTCAATTTTTTGAGGGTAGTCACGAATTATCGTCCTTTTCGCTCTAGGACGCTTAGTTTAGGAGATATGGCCAAAAGAGGTTTTTCATATAAAAATTTCAATTTTTTTAGGTTTTGGGTGGATTTTTCAATTTTTTTAGGTTTTGGGTGGATTTTTCAATTTTTTGAGGGTGGTCACGAATTATCGTCCTTTTCACTCTAGGACGCTTAGTTTAGGAGATATGGCCAAAAGAAGTTTTTCATATAAAAATTTCAATTTTTTTAGGTTTTGGGTGGATTTTTCAATTTTTTGAGGGTGGTCACGAATTATCGTCCTTTTCGCTCTAGGACGCTTAGTTTAGGAGATATGGCCAAAAGAAGTTTTTCATATAAAAATTTCAATTTTTTTAGGTTTTGGGTGGATTTTTCAATTTTTTGAGGGTGGTCACGAATTATCGTCCTTTTCGCTCTAGGACGCTTAGTTTAGGAGATATGGCCAAAAGAAGTTTTTCATATAAAAATTTCAATTTTTTTAGGTTTTGCGTGGATTTTTCAATTTTTTGAGGGTGGTCACGAATTATCGTCCTTTTCGCTCTAGGACGCTTAGTTTAGGAGATATGGCCAAAAGAAGTTTTTCATATAAAAATTTCAATTTTTTTAGGATTTGGGTGGATTTTTCAATTTTTTGAGGGTGGTCACGAATTATCGTCCTTTTCGCTCTAGGACGCTTAGTTTAGGAGATATGGCCAAAAGAAGTTTTTCATATAAAAATTTCAATTTTTTTAGGATTTGGGTGGATTTTTCAATTTTTTGCTGGTGGTCACGAATTATCGTCCTTTTCGCTCTAGGACGCTTAGTTTAGGAGATATGGCCAAAAGAAGTTTTTCATATAAAAATTTCAATTTTTTAAGGTTTTGGGTGGATTTTTCAATTTTTTGAGGGTGGTCACGAATTATCGTCCTTTTCGCTCTAGGACGCATATTTAAGGAGATATGGCCAAAAGAAGTTTTTCATATAAAAATTTCAATTTTTTAAGGTTTTGGGTGGATTTTTCAATTTTTTGAGGGTGGTCACGAATTATCGCCCTTTTCGCTCTAGGACGCTTAGTTTAGGAGATATGGCCAAAAGAAGTTTTTCATATAAAAATTTCAATTTTTTTAGGTTTTGGGTGGATTTTTCAATTTTTTGAGGGTGGTCACGAATTATCGTCCTTTTCGCTCTAGGACGCTTAGTTTAGGAGATATGGCCAAAAGAAGTTTTTCATATAAAAATTTCAATTTTTTTAGGTTTTGGGTGGATTTTTCAATTTTTTGAGGGTGGTCACGAATTATCGTCCTTTTCGCTCTAGGACGCTTAGTTTAGGAGATATGGCCAAAAGAAGTTTTTCATATAAAAATTTCAATTTTTTTAGGTTTTGGGTGGATTTTTCAATTTTTTGAGGGTGGTCACGAATTATCGTCCTTATCGCTCTAGGACGCTTAGTTTAGGAGATATGGCCAAAAGAAGTTTTTCATATAAAAATTTCAATTTTTTTAGGTTTTGGGTGGATTTTTCAATTTCTTGAGGGTGGTCACGAATTATCGTCCTTTTCGCTCTAGGACGCTTAGTTTAGGAGATATGAGCAAAAGAAGTTTTTCATATAAAAATTTAATATTTTTCAGGATTTGGCTGGAATTTTGGATTTTCTATGGGTGATCACGAATTAAGGTCCTTTTCGCTCTAGGACGCATAGTTTAGGAGATATGAGCAAAAGAAGTTTTTCATATAAACATTTCAAAATTTTCGGGATTTGGGTCGACTTTTGGATTTTCTATGGGTGATCACGAATTAAGGTCCTTTTCGCCCTAGGACGCATAGTTTAGGAGATATGAGCAAAAGAAGTTTTTCAT